>NC_057801.1:300939034-301086498 GCF_018294505.1 Triticum aestivum
TGTGGCATTTCTTTTAAAGCCCTTTATGTGATGTCGCTCAGACGTCCGACTATGGCATTTCTTTCAAAGCCCTTTATGTGATGTCGCTCAAACGTCCGACTGTGGCCTTTCTTTTAAAGCCCTTTATGTGATGTCGCTCAGACGTCCGACTGTGGCATTTCTTTTAAAGCCCTTTATATGATGTCGCTCAGACGTCCGACTGTGGCATTTCTTTTAAAGCCCTTTATGTGGTGTCGCTTAGACGCCCGACTGCGGCATGAGTTTTATTGGTTTACCTTTCGAGGTGTCGCTCTAGACACCCGATCGGTTTTCATTTATTTGTTTACTTATCAAGTCGTGCATAAATATTATCATTGTTGTATGAGCATCATTTTATTCGTGACACATTGATGCATTCATTGATTATATCTTTTGTCTGAACTATCTTGCGAGTACTTTGAAAGTACTCACCTGGCTTGTTGATTTGGCCAGATGTTGATGAAGGCGATCTCATGGATGAAGAGTTTGATAGCGAGTCCGACACCTAGAGGAGTCCCAGTCAGTCCGGTGCGATCCTATTTGGTCATTGTATTATCCGCTTACGCAACCCAGAAATAAATTCATCGAGCCTCACCTCGACGCTCGATGAGCTGCCAGTTAGGAGTCAAGTTATCCACCACTTTTTACCTCGAGCTAGTAGCATGCCACCACATCCATGTGTCATAACCGCCCTTATGTGAGATATTGGCGAGTTTGTAATAAATTGTTGAGCAGCATCAGCTCAACCCTGTAATATATTTAATGCTACTGGTCCTCTGTTCATCAAGTATTTGTCTACCAGTGAGGATGACTTTTCCTATACTGGGATTTAAAGATCGATTTTCTCAATATTTATTTATTGAAAAAGTCGGTCGTGACATACTTGGTAACCAGAGCCAGGCTGTCTGTAGGAAGCCACTAGGTGCGATCACTAATTGGTTATTAGCATGACAGAGTTTTTTCATGTTTTTACAAATGTAGACATTTTTCTGACAGTCAGCATAAAAATTTATGATCTGATCACTCAGAATTTTTGCCTACTTTTGTAGATGGCCGGCAGCGACTGTGAGTCTCAAATGTTTGCCAACGTGCCTGAGGGGTTCGTCAAACTCCTCTCCTTCATCGTTCAGGTCGCGATGGGGCCATCTGTGCGCCCAGTCTTCACACTTTATGCGCACAAGATCAATGACAGTCTGACCATGCACCAAGCCGCGGTGCAATTCAGGGGAGGGCGTGTTGAGATGCGCCGCTTCCATTTCTTGGGGAGAGCCATGCCGACAGAGAGGCATGCTATGCAGATGGAAGCCCGCGAGGCGATAGCTCGTCTTCGGGATGTCCTTCCTGCAATGAAGACCCGTCGCTACCGCTACCTTCCATGCCACGTGCCTTACACCTGTCACTACTCATTCTCTTGCCCCAGAGGAGAGCAAGACGAGGCCTTTGAGATGCTTGTCGAGTACCTCCGAGCCCTGGAAGCAGCCTTCGACAGCATGGTGGACAACCTTGTAGCTGCCCGCATGGACTCAGTTCATGGTTGTGCTGCTAACAGGAGGGAACTCCTACACACCGCTCCACCGCTGACTTTTATCTCGTCCTTAGCTTCTCATTCGCCTACCATTCTTGCCACTGCATGTCGTCTGCCTACCACTGAGGAATTTAACCAGGCTATTGCACCCACTCCCGTTCGCGCTGCGCCACTTTTTGCACCCACTCCCGTTCGCGCTGCACCACTTTTTGCACCCACGCCCATACGTGCTACTCCACCTATTCCGCCCACTCTTATGCAGGGTACTCCGCCTACGGCACCTGCTCCTTCAGCTCAGTGCAGCGTTCCTCGTCTGTTACCTATTAGCGAGGAGGAAGTTGATTCCCCAACGTCACTGCGTCTCACCCTCGGTAGGCCAAGGGAGATCCTCATCATCTCCGACTGAGTGTGCGTAGACGCCATGCGATGTATCGACTTGCGTAATATGTTTATATGTACATAGGTTGTGAGAAGTAGCCTATTTGCGCATCATGTAGGATCTGGAGAAGTGCACTAGTTTAAATAACACGTCAGGATTATGTACACATGTCCTGAGTGATGTATTGTATAATTATGCTTGCGTGTAAGATATGTAATAGTCCTTCTCCGCGCGCAAATGTGTATTTTCAGAAATATCCTGGAGTTTTAAAAAAAATCTTGTGTGTGATTTTATTGACTTTTGCGACTCTCTTTCTTACGAGTTTCACAAAATATATCCCCAGAGTGAAAGATGTCTCGTCCTTGGACGCGCTCCATGCCAAATCAGCCAGAAGAAAATTATGGCACACCGCAAAACCACAATTTCACTCAGGGACAGACAAGTCAACAGGACAGTGAAACAGCTTTTACACAAGTATGTCGTTTGTATGAACAGAGTCAGCAACAACACCAGGAAATGACGAACCAATTCATCAATATGGGAAGTAACCGTGGTCAGTATCAACCGCAATCCAAATTATCTGAGTTACAGAAGACGCGTCCTCCAACATTTTCTCATAGCGACAAGCCTCTTGAGGTCGACGACTGACTTCGAGACATGGAGAGAAAATTAATTATTGCACAGTGTTCAGACCGTGAAAAAGTATTGTATGCACCACATTATCTCACAGGAGCAGCCGCATCATGGTGGGAAAACTTCCTGCACATGCACCCCAACGAAAATGAAATAACCTGGGAGGATTTCAAAGAAGGTTTTCGTGGGGCACACATTCCTAAGAGTGTCATGAAAATCAAGAAGAGAGAATTTGATGACCTCAAGCAAAGGACCATGACAGTGTTAGAATACAACAGCCAATTCACTCTACTGTCTCACTACGCCAATGAAGAACCTATGACCGAGAGCAAGAAGATGGAAAAATTCTTGGAAGGCCTGGCACCCGCCCTTAAGTGCCAGCTAGTTGTGCATACCATTCCAGATTTTAAAACACTGGTGGATAAGGCCATCACTCTGGAAAATGAGCGACGTAGCCTGGAAGATTTCCGCAAACGCAAAAGGGACCAGACTACTTTTACTCGCAACCCCAGAAACAAGACGGAATTCCAGAAGGGTGGGGCACACAAAACCCCGATGGAAAATTCACGTCCAATCAAGAATTTCCATGCAAGAGACAAAGAGTTCACCTATCGCCCAGGCGTTACCTGTCATGCTTGTGGAGAAGAAGGGCACTATGCCAAGTAGTGCCCCAAGCCAAGGAACTCAACCCCGAAGCCCAATAATGGTGGCAATAATTCAGCGCCAAAGCAAAGCAATTTCAACCCCAATAGCAACCACCGGAAAGGTCACCTGAACCACGTGACCCGAGAGGAAGCACAGAACGCCCCAGATATCGTACTCGGTACGTACCCCGTCAACACAATACCTGCCATGGTTTTGTTTGATTCTGGAGCTTCTCACTCATTCATTTCGAAAAGTTTTGCTTTGCAAAATAATTTTTCGATGCTTCCCTTGGAAAAATCAATGATCATCAAGTCCCCTGGAATTAAGCAAGTGACCCAGAGTTACTGTCAAGGTGTGGTTATTGAATTTGAAAGATTGAAGTTTTACGCCAACCTTATTGTATTGGAAAGCAAAGGACTGGATGTCATCCTAGGGATGGATTGGTTAACCACCAACAAAGGTTTTATTGACTGCTTCAACCGGACCGTGATTCTCACACACAATCATGGGAAGAAAATAAAAGTTTCAGCCAAAGAGAGACAAATACCTCGGCAACCTAGATTAAACAAGGTGGACGTTTCTGAGCTGAACAAGGTTCCAGTAGTATGTGAATTCCTAGACGTATTTCCAGAAGAACTACCAGGCATGCCACCGGACCGAGAGATAGAATTCAGCATTGAGCTAGCACCCGGAACCGCTCCCATTTACAAGAAACCATACAGAATGGCACCATCCGAATTAGTAGAGTTGAAGAAGCAAATAAAAGAATTATTGGAGAAAGGATACATACAAGCCAGCTCCTCACCTTGAGGTTCTCCAATTTTATTTGCCAAGAAGAAGGATGGAACAATGAGGTTGTGTATTGATTATCGAGCTCTCAACATGGTCACAATCAAGAACAAATACCCAATGCCCCGAATAAATGATTTATTTGATCAGCTTGCACAGGCCAAGGTCTTCTCAAAAATTGACTTGAGATCAGGATACCACCAATTAAAAGTATGAACAGAAGATATTCCCTAGACCGCCTTCACCTCCAGATATGGGCTGTGTGAGTTCACAGTGATGCCATTCGGGCTAACCAACGCCCCCGCATATTTTGTTCACCTCATGAACAAAGTATTTATGAAGTATATGGACAAGTTTGTTGTGGTATTCATCGATAATATTCTGATATATTCCAAAACACCAGAAGAGCACGCCGAACATCTCAGGATTGTACTCGGAGAACTCAGGAAACATCAATTGTACGCCAAATTCAGCAAATGTGAATTTTGGCTAAGACAGGTGGGTTTCCTAGGCCACGTGCTAACCCAAGAAGGTATTGCAGTAGACCCGGAAAAAGTCAAGGCCGTACTTGGCTGGAAACCACTAGCTAACGTAACGGACGTACGGAGTTTCTTGGGAATGGTAGGCTATTATCGGAGATTTATTGAAGGATTCTCCACTATAGCAAAGCCCATGACACAATTGCTCAAGAAAGGCAAGAAGTTTGAATGGACAGAAGCATGTGAGAAAAGTTTCCAAGAGCTAAAAAGCAAATTAACAACGGCACCATTACTAATTGTGCCGGATATACACAAGAATTTTGAGGTATATTGTGACGCATCCCGGAAAGGCCTCGGATGCGTGTTGATGCAAGAAGGCAAGGTAGTTGCGTATGTCTCCAGACAACTACGCAAGCATGAGGAGAATTATCCCACTCATGACTTGGAATTAGCAGCGGTCATCCATGCACTCAAGGAATGGAGACACTTCCTAATTGGAAATCGTTGTGAGATATACACAGACCATAAGAGTCTTAAGTATATTTTCACACAGCCGGAGCTAAATTTACGGCAACGACGCTGGTTAGAGTTGGTGAAGGATTATGATGTTGGAATCCACTATCATCCCGGAAAAGCAAATGTTGTGGCAGATGCACTTAGTCGAAATCCCAGCATGGACGACGACGGTATACCAAAGTTGAGGCCAGAATTTCAACAGGAATTTGCCAGACTCAATTTAATAATGGTTACCGAAGGCAGCATGTCGAATCTAGAAATACAGCCTACCCTGATGGAAAAGATCAAGGAAGCCCAGCACGGACACCCCAGCATTGAGGGCATAAAAAGGAAAGTCAGTTTGGGAAGAGCCTCAGAATTCAACATAGATGAGCAAGGAATATTGTGGTACGGAGAGAGACTTTGTGTACCAAATATCAAGGACCTCAAACAGAAGATTTTGGCCGAAAGCCACATAGCTCCGTATTCAATCCACCCTGGAGGGACAAAAATGTACAAAGACCTTCAGGAAAATTTTTGGTGGCACGGTATGAAGAGAGATATAGCCACGTTCATTGCATGCTGTGACTCTTGTCAACGTATCAAGGCCGAGCACCAGAAACCAGCCCGACTGTTACAGCCAAACAAGATACCCGAGTGGAAGTGGGACAAGATTGGAATGGACTTTATCGTTGGACTGCCATGGTCACGACACGGAAACGATGCCATATGGGTCATAACCAACAGATTAACCAAGGTGGCACATTTTATTCCGGTAAAGACAACTTACACCACTTAGAGACTGGCCAGACTTTATCTTGCCCGTATCGTCTGCCTACATGGAGTCCCTAAGACTATCATCTCCGATAGAGGCACACAGTTCGTATCTAGATTTTGGGATCACCTACAACAGGCACTGGGAACCCAACTAGCATTCAGTACCGCATACCATCCCCAGACTGATGGGCAGACTGAACGCGTAAACCAAATTCTAGAAGACATGCTGAGAGCCTGTGTCCTCACCTACGGAAACAATTGGGAAGAAAGTTTGCCATATGCAGAGTTCGCATACAACAACAGCTATCAAGCCAGCTTGCAAATGGCACCCTTTGAAGCGCTATATGGGAGAAGATTTCGTACCCCGCTAAATTGGTCAGAGACCGGAGACAGCCATATCTTCGACCCAGATATGCTCAAGGAGGCCGAAGAGAAGGTTAAAACAATTAGAGATCGACTCAAAACAGCTCAAAGTCGGCAGAAGAGTTATTACGATCGAAAGCATCGGGAAATCAGATTTGAACCCGGAGAATTGGTATACCTAAGAGTTTCTCCTATGAAGGGTCTGCAGCGATTCAGGATTAAGGGAAAGCTAGCACCAAGATTCATCGGACCATTTCATATAGTGGCCCGAAGAGGCACGGTAGCTTACCAGCTAGACCTACCCGGAGATTTATCCGGTATCCACAACGTATTCCACATCTCGCAGTTGAGAAAACACATGAGCAACCCAGAGAAGCAAGTATCACATGAGAATATTGACGTGCAACCAGACCTCACCTACCGGGAGCACCTAATAAAAATATTAGAAGAGTCTGAGAGGAGGACCCGACAGAAAACCATCAAGTTATTCAGAGTTCAGTGGAGCAATCACACCGAGAATGAAGCAACTTGGGAGAGCGAGGACTTTCTCCGAACAGAGCACCAACACCTGTTTAAGGATCAGCTAAAATCTCGGGGACGAGATTTTTCTTAAGGGGGTAGGTGCTGTGACACTCCAAAAAATTTGTGGTTTTTGTTTTCAGTTAGAGCCTTGCTTGGTTTGAAGAAGGTCATTTAAACCCTTCTTAAAAACCCTCTTCTAAGTTTGCCCTCTCAAAAATCTTTTCTTGGTTTTAGTTTCTCTTAAAAAGAAAACCTTTTGTTTTTGGGCTTTCTTTTGATTTTGGATCCATTCTTGTTTACCATGCCTCCTATGGTAAAATTCCCCCAAAACCCCTCCTCCCACTTTGGTACAACTCAAACATTCTGTCCAAACTAATAAAATCCATTTTTGGATTTTATTCCAATTATTTCCCTTCCCAAAATAATTCTGTCATTTCTTTTGAGCCTAGGTGATTAGCAAAGCAAGTACCCTAATGCTTTTGAGTTTTGACCTCAACTCAACACGCCTGGATAGTCCTTTGTACCCACAACCCAGAACCATCTTGATCCACTCTTCTTCTTTTCAAAAATTTCAAATTTCACTCTCTGCAAGTTTGGACCAGATTTGCCAAATTTGGTGAAATTCATATCTACACTTCTCCAAAAATTCCACCAAAATTCAGGCAACCTCTAGTGGCAATGAGAGACCACTCCACCAAAAATCAGCTCAAGGAAAAATCCCTACATGCCAGAATCATTATGTCGAACACTTGGCATGCACTGTTTTTGTTCATATTCAGAAAATTCAGAGTTCCAGTGTCGTTTCCCCGACATAACTTCAGTCACATGCCCACTGTGCATTTGGCTCGATGCTCGCAGCCCCTCCCTCTTGTCCGGAGCTCCACACGCGCGCTTGGCGCCTTCCTAGCGTCGGTGGCGCCCTAGCCCGCCTGCGCCGGCATGCTTTGCGGCAGCAGAACCACCGTAACGGCCGACAGGGAGCAAAACTGCGGCTTAACGCCGTTCGGCGCTGCCCAAACCTCCTGGTGGCTCCGCGTGGCCATCTCCTTGCCAGCGCACGCATGCAGCACTGTCGCCGTGGCTTGGCACATGCAGAGCGCGTTCTCTGCCGCCGACGGGCCGTGCTGCCGTTCCGTCGAGGGCAGGCCGTAACCCTCCCTCCCGTGCTGAGCTGGACCCTGAAATGGCACCACTGCTCCACCTAGGCGATGCTCAAGCTCCTAAGCCGACCGTCCCGCCACAGCGCCGCCGTAATCACCCGCTGGACTTATCCGTTCACGGCAACCGCCTCGGGCCGGCTATAAATAGCACCCCCGAGCTCGCTCTCGCCCCCGCACAACTCCACCACTACACTAGACCCCGCCTAGCCACTAGAAGAGCCTCGAGGGGCCCTTCTTCCCCGACTCCAGCCACCCCGTTCCGCCTCGGCCTCCACCTTGATTCACTCCGGTGAGGCCGTCTCTGGCGCCCTAACCTCGTCAGCAACCCTCTCGAGCAACTAGGAGACTAACCCCCACTCCTATTTGATCCCCGCAGCTCCCTCCGGCGAGATCCACGACTACCCGGACCGCCGTCCGCCGGAGCAAGGGCCGCCGTCGACACAGTGCTCGCCGGCGACCACTACCACCACCCACAGATGCGGAACGGTGCACTGATCACGAAGGTACCCCCCGATCCCCCTGCCTCGCCGTGGATCGCCGCCGGCGACCACCGTACCCCTCGGGCGCCGTCGCGCTCTGTTTTCTCCGTTTGAAATTTCAAACCTGACATGTGGAGCCCGCCTGTCAGCCTCACAGCCGTTTCTTTTAGACGAAACGTTATTCTGGACTTTTCCGCACAGCCCCCTGGAAACTTTTTGTTTCATTACAGATGGGTCCTTGGACCCAAACTCTTATAACTTTTTAACAGAAAATGGTTTTTGATTGATTCCTTTTCTGTCACCTTTATTTTTCTGTCTAGTTTTTTGTAATATTTATTTGAAAAATATTTTGAACACTTTTCTGTACACTCACGGTATTTACGTTATGTACGTATTTCTCTTATACCGTAGATACCGGAGGAGGTGACGGAGCTGCAAACTTCACATAGTTAAACTCTGACTACTCCTAACCAGGCAAGCATGTTTGAACTCTTGATATGATGCGTGGTTGTTGCATGTTTGCATTTTAGTATAGTCATGGCATGTTTATGAACACTCCTTTGAATGTTATATTTCGTGCACATTAGTGGAAAGTAAGTCTCGGAAAGCATTATGTTGTTGGATACATATTTGCATGGCCATGTGATGGCATGAGCATGGGTAAGATGGCAGTGTTGTGACATGCCAGTCTTATGCCAGATTATTTGACTTCCGTGTCATCGTGAAACAAAATCACATTTCCATTCATTCCTTCCCGTACTGTCACATGTTTTCCGAAAGGAATATGGCTTAGTAAGTTGCAAATCATTTTCCTGGTAAACACCAAATAGAGAAGCCGGGATGAGGGTTCCATGGCCCTGGATAAAAGCCCGTCATCCGGTCAGGGGGCATGGGTGTTTCCGGTTGGGACCGAGAGGGGGGGCACCCCTTAGAGCATGCGTATAGAAAATTGATCCCATGCTATTCGAGGTTGTGGCCTCCCCGTCTCAAAGTTTTTCTTGGACGTTGTCCAGGGTGATTCCTGGCATCGTGAGGTGAAATGGGTGTGTACTAGTTAAATGTGTTTCTACTAAAATACCGTAAACGGAACTAGTCCTTCGTGACTACGGAAATCCGTTGGTTGTGGTCAGTTCATCCAAACTCTGCAGAGTCTCAAATCTTTCAATTATCTTGTACTTTGTTCAAGTACTATATTCATCTTATCTTGTCAGGTATCAGCCTTAGTGACAAAACACCGGTGGGATTCATGTGGGATAAATCCGGTTAAAAGATTATTCTTGTGGATGGACTAATCTTGTTATTTACTTTTGTACAAGCCCTGTCTGTGATGTCGCTCAGACGTCTGACGGTGGCATACTTGTATTTAGATTTATTGTAAGCCCTGTCTGTGATGTCGCTCAGACGTCCGACGGTGGCATAATCATATTTACTTTTATTAAAGCCCTTTATGTGATGTCGCTCAGATGTCCGACTGTGGCATTTCTTTCAAAGCCCTTTATGTGATGTCGCTCAGACGTCCGACTGTGGCATTTCTTTTAAAGCCCATTATGTGATGTCGACGTCCGACTGTGGCATTTCTTTTAAAGCCGTTTATGTGATGTCGCTCAGACGTCCGACTGTGGCATTTTCTTTCAAAGCCCTTTACGTGATGTCGCTCAGACGTCCGACTATGGCATTTCTTTTAAAGCCCTTTATGTGATGTCGCTCAGACGTCCAACTGTGGCATTTCTTTTAAAGCCCTCTATGTGATGTCGCTCAGACGTCCGACTGTGGCATTTCTTTTAAAGCCCTTTAAGTGGTGTCGCTTAGACGCCCGACTGCGGCATGAGTTTTATTGGTTTACCTTTCGAGGCGTCGCTCCAGACACCCGATCGGTTTTCATTTATTTGTTTACTTATCAAGTCGTGCATAAATATTATCATTGTTGTATGAGCAACATTTTATTCGTGACGCATTCATGCATTCATTGATTATATCTTTTGTCCGAACTGTCTTGCGAGTACTTTCAAAGTACTCACCTGGCTTGTTGATTTGGCCAGATGTTGATGAAGGCGATCTCATGGATGAAGAGTTTGATAGTGAGTCCGACACCTAGAGGATTCCCAGTCAGTCCCGTGCAATCCTATTTGGTCATTGTATTATCCGCTTCCGCAACCCAGAAATAAATTCATCGAGCCTCACCTCGACGCTCGATGAGCTGCCTGTTAGGAGTCAAGTTATCCACCACTTTTTACCTCGAGCTAGTAGCATGCCACCACATCCATGTGTCATAACCGCCCTTATGTGAGATATTGGCGAGTTTGTAATAAATTGTTGAGCTGCCTCAGCTCAACCCTGTAATATATTTAATGCTACTGGTCCTCTGTTCATCAAGTATTTGTCTACCAGTGAGGATGACTTTTCCTATACTGGGATTTAAAGATCGATTTTCTCAATATTTATTTATTGAAAAAGTCGGTCGTGACACTTGATAATCAGTCAAACATAAAAATTTGATCGAACGAATCAAGAGAACAGTCCGAGGAGGAGGTGCCCAACCTTTCCTCTTAACATTGCACAAAAAAATGACTTATCTCATGAAAGTGAGGTATGTAATCTATAAGCATTAACAATGCAAAAATCTGAATGTAGTAACAAGATTCATCGGTGGTATACTAGCTGTGAAACAGCATTAGAACACCTTAGCTGAAAAATCTTTAATACATCCACAATCAACAGCTAACCCTAAAATAATCCAGTGACATTAAATGGCATTGCTTAAATTTATCGGTGTCATTAGACTTAGTGCGGCATTAGTTAAATGTGGCATCACTTTAGCAGTAGCGTTCCTTGACTTGACCGCTGGCGTTATACTAACAGCAAAAAAGTGGCAATAAGAGCATGGGAGGCCCATTCGGACAGTGGGCGCACCAGTACGATGTACCTCCACGGATGCATAGAGTGGTGAGGGAGGTATGGTTGCCTAGAGCAACAAATATCCAGACAGCATATGTGGATTACGTCCCATTTTTGTTCTCTTTAGCCACCGTTTTCCTATGTGAGGACAACAAACCAATCGACCTGGTTATTCTCTATTGCATTGTCATGCCTTTCTACCCCTTTTCAAACAAGAGACATGAGACTCCTTCCTTACCTACTGATTTTCCCCTTTTCAACCTAGATGCGGGTTCGATGTCTACTCTCTTGGACAGTACAGTCTCCCTTCCTTTCCTTATTCAACCCAGACATGGATTAGTCTGCATGAAGTAGGGTTTCCTTTAATAGTGCAAATTAAGGTTTTTGTCTGCGTGACCAGCAGAGCAGATGATAGCAAATTGGGAAGATGGTGGAGTGGAAAAAGATCCACATGCAGCGACGTGGCAGATGGGGCAATAGAACAAGGGTATGGTTCAAAAAGAGGCAGCATACCTGAGGGTCGGTGGGAAGTGGCTTCGCTGGTGGTCGTCGTCCTCCGCACACACTACAGCAGCGAGCTTGGGGACGGAAGCCATCCCGCGCGGGTGCTAGGTCTGAGAAGATGGCCTTGTCGTTAGTGCGTGACCTCGCTCGCCGATGACGAGTGCGTCAACGCTGCACGTCCTTTTCTTCCCTGGCGGATCTGTGACCATGGTGAGGAGGGAGAGAGAGGCCGTCTTTTTTAGATCTGGAGAGAGGGTGATAGTGTGAGGAGCAAGTGGGCAGCCCTTAGCAAGAAAGCGCTGAAGCTCCAGCCTATATATCTTTTTTATAC
The DNA here is from genome assembly GCF_018294505.1 of Triticum aestivum. Classification (NCBI taxonomy): domain Eukaryota; kingdom Viridiplantae; phylum Streptophyta; class Magnoliopsida; order Poales; family Poaceae; genus Triticum; species Triticum aestivum. Next base: position 300,951,029 of record NC_057801.1, read on the forward strand.
TACTAGTACTAGAGGTGGAGTAGTGGTAGAGTAGTTTATATTTTCTCTGCATACAGTACTAGTTAGTCATACTTCAAAACTGAACGGCACGCCATTAAAAAAATAATGGTCGATAACTAATGCGGCACCTCGGGCCAACACGGCCAGATCGCATTTTGCACGAGAAATTACACACCATGTTTCGTTAACATGTGGTCCTGTTCCAACATGTCAGTGAGACAACGGCGAGTCCTTTAGTACAATTTCCTAACGGACGCCTATGTAGGCCGGAGCGCCTCTTCGTGTACCGTGGCAACCGTCCACCACCTCTTTACCTTTCCCTCTCAATTTGGAACTGTTGTTGCACGCTCTTCCTCCCTCCTCCATTTGTCTTCACCCTTCCTTCTGCCATTGTTTGATCGTCTTCTCCATGGAAGTAACAGGCTGGAAATGACCCCGTTATTCTTTCCCTGATCTGAAAGATGACATGGTGGAGGAACTCATTGATCGGTGCGACGTCTGAGGGAGTTCTTGATTAAGGGGTCCTCGGACGGCCGGACTATTAACATGGCCCGGACTATCGGGCTATGAAGATACAAGATAGAAGACTTCTCCCCGTGTCCGGATGGGACTCTCCTTGGCGTGGAAGGAAAGCTTGGCGATTCGGATATGTAGATTCCTTTCTCTGTAACTGACCTTGTACAACCCTAGCCCCCTCCGGTGTCTATATAAACCAGAGGGTTTAGTCCGTAGGGACAAGCATAATCATACAGGCTAGACTTCTAGGGTTTTAGCCATTATGATCTCGTGGTAGATCAACTCTTGTAATACTCATGTTCATCAAGATTAATCAAGCAGGATGTAGGGTATTACCTCCATAGAGAGGGCCTGAACCTGGGTAAACATTGTGTACCCCGTCTCCTGATACCATCAACCTTAGACGCATAGTTTGAGACCCCCTACCCGAGATCCACCGGTTTTGACACCGACATTGGTGCTTTCGTTGAGAGTTCCGCTGTGACATCAAAGATAGGATTGATGGCTCGCCTTGTTATCAAGGACAACATCACCTCTAGAGGAGCCCTGTCCTCAGGCCAAACCCTCCGGCTGGGCGGCTTCACTATGACCGCCCGTTCGGCCGTCGGGCCGACGATGACTTCTCAGGTCATCGAAAATCGCCTCCGCATCAACTCATAATACTCCAAACAGATGGACCCAACGGAGTTTTCATATTTAAACAAACTCCTGGATCGCATCGCCGCCTTGGGAGTCGCTACAGACTACGATCAGATGGGGCTTAAACCCATCAGAGAGAAATTGAATCTCCACCGATCACCCATTAGATAGCAGTAGTAGAGGAGCAATACAACAACTCTTCCTCTATATTAAGGACGAACTATGTTCGGATTTCTGAGCTCACGGAGCTGGACACCCACCCACGGGAAGACGTGCCCCGTACTCCGAACCTAGAGTCGGACTGTGGGCCTGAAAAATTGGTTGATATCCCGGAGCCCGAAATGTTAAGCTTGGAAGTTCCCCGAACTCGGGATCCCAGATTAGGTCAGGGTTCGGACTTAAATCCACCCACCCACCCAGATACACGCGATCTTATCCACATTATAAAGCGGTCCCAAGAAATGGTCCATCACTTTTGGGCCAAATTCCTCTTGGTAAAAAACAAGATCAAAGACTGCCGCGATGAAGATGCAATCTCATTATTCTGCAAAAATTGCACGGACAAGGGAATCCTTAATGCAATCAACAGCCGTCATGTATCACACTTTGCTGGCTTGGCAACCATAGTACAGAAGTACTGCGTAATGGAAAGAGCCTAGAAAACTCAGGCAGCTTCTTGGGAGCCACCGGTTTCCACTCAACCCCTCGTCCGGACAAAAAGGATGCACCCTCGTCGGTCGCCTGATCCAATAGTAAAAGTCGAAGCCCATTACGAGGAGCGGAACCATTCTGGAGGGATGGCTCGATAGGCCATGCAAAATACACTCAACACCAGATACCATACCAACCCACAGCCTTAGAGCATGTTGGATACTCCGGCAAGTGGCTAAGAGCGGCGAGGATCTCCTCACCAAAAATACCGCAGACCAACATCCCACGGAAGACAATGATCCTATAGTATTGACAGTCTTCGAGACTACCGCCTCAAACAATAGGCACAAAAGGCACTCCGCGGCCTCGCTGAGGTCTGCCAAGTCGCAGCAATACACCCCTAGAATGACACGGCCATAACTTTCAATGCTAGTGACGAACCAAAATCCAGGATAGTCCGGGCACCAGCTGCATTGGTCCTTAGTCCGATTGTAGATGGCCTTCGGATTACCAAAGTGCTCATGCACGGCAGCAGCGGACTAAAACTCATTACGAGGAAACTCTCAATAAAATGGAAATAGACAGGAGCCGCATTGAGCAAAGTAGCATGACCTTCCAAGGAATCATTCCTAGTCGGGAGGCACGATGCGCAGGAAAAAATCACACTCGATGTGGTATTCGGCACGCCAGAGAATTACCGGTCCAAAGAGATAACCTTTCAAGTGGCCCCATTCAACACTAGATATCATGCCTTATTAGGGCAAGATGCATTTGCATGCTTCCAAGCTATACCCGTTACCGGTACATGAAGATCAAGATGCCTGAAAGTGCGTTATGTCGACTAGAGGGGGGGTGAATAGGCGATTTTTATGAATTCTTCACTAAGGAATTTGCCGGTGAGGAAAATCCTTAGAGAAGAACTATTAGCAGCGGAATAAGTACTCAGAAATAAGCATAACAGAATACAAGCATGGTCATCATGATGAAATGAAGACTAGCACAGAGTACAGAACGTGTAATCACAGGATAACACAAGATGGAGACAAACAGACTGAAGATGAACTGAGGAAATTGAGAAAGTCTTCAGTCAAAGTCTTCAAACACAGATATGAACAAACACTCAACACAGTAATGAGGAAATGAAAGGGTTGAGGGAATAGAACCAGTTAGGTTGGTGAAGACAATGATTTGGTAGACCAGTTCCAACTACTGTCTCAGTTGTACATCTGGTTGGAGCGGCTGAGTATTTAAACTCGAGGACACGCAGTCCCGGACACCCAGTCGCTGAGCACGCAGCTCAGGACACCCAGTCCTCACCGTATTCTCCTTGAACTAAGGTCACGCAGACCTCGTCCAATCACTCGTGGTAAGTATTCAGGCGACTTCCAAACCTTCACAGACTTGGTCACTCGGCGATCCACAATTCCTCTTGGATGCTCTAGACCTTGACGCCTAACCATCTGGAAGAAGCACAGTCTTCAAAGGTAACAAGCGTCGGATCCACGCAGGATCAATTTCTTCAGTGATGCTCAATCACTTTGGGTTTGTAGGGGTTTGGTTTTGGGTTTTCCTCACTCGATGATTTTTTCTCAAAGTCCTCGGAGGATGGGTTGCTCTCAAATGACAAGTGTCAAGTTCTCTCGGAGCAGCCAACCAGCTAGTGGTTGTAGGGGGCGGCTATTTATAGCCTAGGGAGCAGCCCGACATGATAAGACATAAATGCCCCTCAATGATATGACCGTTAGGTGGATAAGATATTTTGGGACAGCTGGCGCGTAGCACAGCAACGGTCGGAAATTTGACTCTCAAATTCCTCAGGGCTATCATGTTCCTCACTGTGTAGGTAATTCGCACTAACGAATTCCTAACTCCTCAGTTAGAATAAATTCATCAGTGACCAGAAGAACTTCGTCTCTGTCACTGAAGCAAGTGACTGAACTGTATGAGATTTCCAAAGGCTTCACTCGAAGGGATTGGTTGGTGTAGGATTTTGAGTTGAGCATCACATGGAAATTGTTCCTTAGTATTTCCTCGACCCCCTTTAACAGTACGGTGTTTCCTATGACTCAAGAAGGAGAAAATGAAACTACGAAAACAAAAGTCTTCACACTTCATGTTCCACAAATGAATACCAAGTCTTCAAGGTCACACCAATTTCTTCACTTTCAAAGTCTTCAGAAAGTCTTCAGAATATCAAAGTCTTCAGTTGAAGAACTTCATTTTTAGGGGTCGACTTTCTCTGTAAATATCAAACTCCTCATAGACTTATAGACCTGTGTACACTCACAAACGCATTAGTCCCTTAACCTATAAGTCTTCAATACACCAAAATCACTAAGGGGCACTAGATGCACTTACAATCTCCCCCTTTTTGGTGATTGATGACAACATAGGTTAAGTTTTCAACGGGGATAAACATATGAAGTGTATACACTGATATTGAGGAATTTGATTACAAGATATAGTAGAACTCCCCCTGAAGATGTGCATAGTGAGGAATTTGCTTTTGAGGCAATGCACATTTGAAGAGTTGAATCATGGAGATCTCCCCCTATATCTTGTAATTCATGCACGCATTTGATATATAATATGAAGAATTTGAAATGCATGATGAAATATGGTGCCTGATGAGATTCAGCATGCGTGCAATGTCATTAACGAGGAATAAGCTTGCAGAGCATAATGCAACAAAAGTATCAGCGCACCATCGGGTTTAAGATTACAACTCGATCCAAATAAAAGTTTCAGAAGAACGAGAGTTGTAACTTAAAAATTGCCCTTAATATAGACCCGCTTGAAGACTAACTCAGATTTCTCCCCCTTTGTCATCTAATGACCAAAAGGATTGAAACTGAGGACTAACGCCCATGAAGAATTTCAAGTCGAAGGAGGAGCGCCAGCGTTGTCGGGGTTGTTTGTTGTAGCAGGGCCTGCTGCAGTGTCGTCCAAATCTTCATACTCATCAGTGTCACGCGATGAAGAATAAGAGCTGGCCACCAAGGAAGGAACTTTGACCTTCTTGAATTTCTTTGGTGGAGGTGCAGACCTGTCAAATTCTTCCTTGAGACCCATATTCTTCAGATCTGCAGTGCTGTAGACATGAGAGAGAACAGCCCAGGTGCGGTTGAAGGTTTCATGGAGGTAGTATTGGTTTTTCTTCACTGCATTGTGTGTTGAGGTCATGTTGTGAAGAATTGAACCAAACTGGCGCTTGACCCATTTATGATTGCGATCAACCTTCTGATGAAGACTGAGGAGTAACTCACGGTCAGTCATCACCCAGGGTGCTGTGGCTTGAGGATTTTGCTTTGCTGAGGTATTTGCGGCAGAGTCATGTGTGGAGGAATCGTCATTGGTAGAATAAGATGCAGCCTTGCGAAATTGACCATCCAATGGACGAATGCCTTCATCGATCACAGCAGCGGCCTTGCCTTTATCATCAGCTGATGAAACTGTCCGTTTGAGGACTTCAATGGGAGGCAAGTAGCTACCATGGTTCAGAGTGTCAGCTTTGTAATTCAGTGAGGATCTTGCCCTGATGAATCTCATAATCCAAGGAGCATAGGGCTTCAGCTCGAATGGTGACATAGCAATATTGTCCAGAGTCCTCATGAAGAAATCATGGAAGTTGACAGGAATGCCATGAATGATGTTGAAAAGCATATTCTTCATGATGCCAATGACTTCTTCATCATTTGAGTCGTGGCCTTTGATGGGACTCATTGTCTTTGTCAGAATTCCATAGATGGTCCGAGGCACATACAGTAATTCCTTGACGAGGAATTTGGTTCGTGGGGCCTGCCTTGGCTTCAAAGGCTTCATCAGCACTTGCATATAGTGATTGGAAAGTTCTGGTTCGTTGTAGATACAACGAGCATCATCAAGTGGAGGACTGAGTGGTAGAGCACGAAGCAATTCAGTTGCTGGTGCCTTGTAGTGAGTATTTTCAGTCATCCAGTCTAGTACCCATGAGTTCACGTCTTCAGCGTCTCCAGTGATGTGCAGAGTTGCGTAGAATTGAAGAATGAGTTCTTCATTCCAGTCACAAATATCAATGCAGAAATTCAGAAGTCCTGCATCGTGAAGAACACTGAGGACTGGCTCAAAGCCGGGCAGAGACTCCATGTCCACATGAGGAATATGTGCATGATCGAAGACTTTGTCTTTGTTGAAGAGCACTGAGGAATAGAAATTGGCTTGGCTGGCAGTCCAGAAACGCCTCTTCCTTATGCGAGCAGAATCATATGGATTATAATCAGTGAAGAATACATGCTCGGCAAAGAAATCTTCAGCCTTGAACTTCTGTTTGCTTGAGAACAGATTCTTTTGCTTTGGCAGAGGGGTGTCAGTGAGTTGCATCACCACCTCAGGAATCGCGAGCTCAGGTTCTTCAAGCTGAGGAATTTCCTGTTCCTCAACAGGTGCAGCCTGAGGATCAGCAGCAGCAGGTTCATCAGCACTAGTGGCTGGAATTTCTTCATGCACAGAGAGAGTGGGTTGAGTTTCTTCAGAGCCCAATTGAACTGTTGGTGCAGGGGACTGAGGAATTTGTTGTAGTGGGGTGAAGACTGGAGAATTTGGATGATGACTTTCCCAAAAGTCATCGTTCATCACTGGCGTTGTGTTTCCAATATCCACATCTTCATCTTCAATTTCCTCAACACCAGCCTCTTCGGCTGTGAACTGAGGCATAGGTGAGGAAATGACTGGCGTTGAAGGGATTGCGTCCACTTCAATTTCTTCATCAATCTGCTCTGACGAAGCAGCAGAATGATGTTCTTCATCAGATCCGGTTGGGATCTCATAGTCTTCTCCAAAAGGAACAAGGTCCTTTGATGGCATGGAGGAAATCGGAACAGCATCAATTGGATTTTCAAGTGAGCTGGTCATTGGCTTCATTTTCTTCGCAGCCAAAGAATTTGACACAGCTGATGCCTTCCTTTTCTTTACTGCAGCTTGCTCTGCAGCCTTGGTCTTCTTCACATCAAATGCACATGGAAGAATTGGAGTTGGTGTAGGTGCAGATGGAGCTGAGGAATCTGGTTGATTTTCTTCAGGCACAACTGATGCAGTTGCCCTAACTTCTTCAGTTTCTTCAGGCGCACCACTAGTGGATGCCCTGGCAATTTCTTCAGCGGCTGGAATGGGATCATCAGCCCTGGAACTAGCATTTTCATCAGCAGCCTGAACTTCATCAGCGGTGCTGGCATGTTCTTCAATCGGCTGAGCTAAGACTCCAGCCTGAGGAATTTCATGTTGCGTTGGGGCAGCAACATTGGTGAATTTCTTCGTCAGGTTGACGAATCTGACTTTGGCTCCTTGCCAATCAGCATAGTAGGCATCAAAATCCTTGCTGAGGGCTTGAATTTCAGACTGAGCCTGGAGAAGTTCCTCAGGTGTCATTCTGACAATGTTTTTCTTCAGGAGCTTCTCCTTTCTGTATTGAGCTTTGTTAATCTCTCTTGCCTTTTCAAACTTCCATTTCTCATCAGTGATGAAATGGGTCAACATATGACTTTGTCCAGGGGTCAAATGAAAATCAGGCATAGGGGTGTTTGGATCCTGGTGCCAGAGATCAATATAATCGAGGATTTTCCTCGGATCCAACAACAGTGGCACAGATGTGCCTTTGGCTCTAGCGGCCTTCACCTGTCTGTCTCTGATGATTTCTGCAAGTTCATCATCAGAAGCTTCATCATCGGAAGGCACATGGAATGCGACCTGTTTCTTCTTTGGACTTGGCCGAGGACCTCGTCCAGCTGTTGCTTTGGTCTTCAGCAGAGTCGGGCCAGACAATGACTTTGGTGCAGCTGAGGAACTTGCTGAAACAACAGACGCAATCGAGAAACCAGCAGTCCTTTGACATGTAGCCAGATGCACAGGAGCTGAGGACTTTGAGGGAGCTGTTGAGGACTTTGGTGGAGCTGTAGCAGTGTGAGGAATTTGCCGTGAGGGCACTGCTGAGGAACTTGGCCGTGAGGGCGCTGTTGGTGAAGCACTTGGCTTACGAGCAGGCTTCTTTGGCATGGATTTCCTCGGTTTGACCGAGGCATCAGTAGCAGTAGCAGTGGCAGAATCCTCACTGAATTTCTTCACTGCCTCCTTGGCTTGTCTTGCCAATTTAGCTTGGCGCTTAGCCCATTCTTCAGGAAAGTCCTCACCTCGTTTGATGCTTGTGGGATCAGCTACTTGGCCAGGTGCCAATGGAGCTCTTGGGCATGGAGGATTGAGGGCGAATTTCTTCATGTACTTTGGAGTCACATATCTGTATTCCCTCCATTCCCTTGCCCATCTCCGTTCAATCTTCTGAATGCGCACCTTGCGCTGATTTTTGTTTTCTTCGCCAAATTTTGCTTCATCAGGTGTGCAATAGTCAGCATAAATTTCCTCAGGGATTTCAAACGCAGTCATAACCTCAGGTTTCTTTCCTCCTTTCTGTGGCTTCTTACCGTCTGCCATATTCTTCAGTTGAGGAATTTGAACAATTGAGTTCTCTGAAGAAGTATGCAGTTTTTCTTCGAGGAACGCTGCAAATGAGTTAAGTTGATGAGAACCTAGTGATTCAGCAGCAGACATGAGTACCTGTGAACAGAGTACATGTGCGAGGAATTCGGAGAGGTCATATGCGTTCTGAGAAGGTTTTTCAAAAAGATCAAGTTTTGAGGAATTTGACCAGATGAACCTTGAGGAATTTCACTAAGCGTTCTTGTCTTAGGTTCCAGAGTTGTACAGGTCGAAGATCCACACAATTAGGGAATCTTGAAGAAAATGATTGCTTAGAAAAACAGTTCAAGATCATATGATGTGTGTGGTGTTCATATGTCTGAAGATTTGAAGAATAAACACCTTTGAAGATTTTTAGGAAAGCTTGAGAATCAAAGCAAGTAATAAAAGTAACTTTTAATTACCCGAAGTGAAGAACACGACGAACTGAGAAGAACGGATGGGAAGTTCGTCAGGTTAGATCTTCCTTGCCCTAACTCGGCGGAGGAAGATAGCTACGGCGGCGGCGGAGTGAGGATTTCCGCGGTCGGCGCGAGTACGACGGCGACGAGGTCGAGGCAGGGAAGCTCTTCCTCACCGGCGACGATGGAGTAGCGGCAGCGCTAGGGTTTGAGGAGCTCGAGCGGGAGAGAAGCGATCGAGCGGAGTAAATGAAGTGAGGAAGGGGAGAGGGGTATTTATAGACATGGTGAAAAACTGTTCGCCCGAAGATTTGGGACGAACGTGCCCCTGCCCTTTCTCCTTCACGTGACATGTGTCACCCACGTACTGTGTATTGGAGATCGTGTATGATCATGGGTGAATAGAATAATGCATCGTGGGATGCGGAACAGTTTGAGCGGCAAAACCAAAATTTTTGGATAAGATTTGTTTTAAAGTTTCGTTCGCAATTTCTTCAGCTGACCAGGACACAGTGAAGATTTTGAACGAGTTTCAAATAGAACGCATATGAAGAATTTGTGAATAGATTGGGTTGAGTATAGCATAGAGGGGGAAGGGTCTGATCACATTCACTTAGCAGAAAAAGCAGCTTGAAGAAATAGCTATAAGTGAATGCTGTAGAGGACATAAACTCACATATATATATAGCCAATGAAGAAAAACGAAGGAACCAGTGAAGATTTTGAAAAGTTGAAGAATTTGAAAAACTGAAGAATTTCAAAACTGAGAAAAAAAAACTCAAATTGAAGATTTTCAACCTTTTGTGGTGGCATGACCCACCGTATAAGAATGATGATTTCAGACACCATGTACAATTGTCGTAGGGCTCTGAGAATAAAATTCTTCATTAATTTCTTCACACTTAGAGTGTTATTCTTCATTGATTGAAGAAAAACATTTCTTCATGTGTTGCACATCTAAGTCATCAATTTTGCATAAGTGTTAGGATGTGTGTCCTTTTCAAAGAACATTCGAAGATTCTAAGATATTTAGCTCACACCGCAACTTGCTAAATCTCTTCTCATCCAAGGGCTTAGTGAAGATATCAGCTAGCTGTTCTTCAGTCTTCACGTGCTCGATGGAGATGTCGCCCTTCAACACATGATCACGAAGAAAATGATGACGAATTTGAATGTGCTTTGTCTTCGAGTGCTGAACTGGGTTGTGAGCAATCTTGATGCCACTCTCATTGTCGCAGAGGAGAGGCACATTCTTCACATTGACGCCATAGTCCTTGAGTGTTTGCTTCATCCAAAGCAGTTGAGCACAGCAAGAGCCAGCAGCAATGTATTCAGCTTCCGAAGTAGACAGTGATATGCAGTTCTGTTTCTTTGAGGACCAACAGACCAAAGATCGTCCAAGGAAATGACAAGTGCCAGAAGTTGACTTGCGGTCCACACGATCACCAGCATAGTCAGAGTCAGAATATCCAATGAGATCAAAAGCAGAGCCCTTGGGATACCATAATCCTAGTGTTGGTGTGTGAGCTAGATATCAAAGAATATGCTTCACAGCCTTATGGTGTGATTCCTTCGGTGTAGCTTGAAGTCGGGCACACATGCAAACACTAAGCATTATATCTGGCCTAGATGCACATAAGTACAATAAAGAACCAATCATGGAGCGGTATACCTTGTGATCGAAGTCAATACCATTTTCATCAGTGCATAGATGGCCTTTTGTGGGCATAGGAATTTTGATGCCTTTGCAATCTTGCATGCCGAATTTCCTCAGTACATCTTTGAGGTATTTCTCCTGAGATATGACTATGCCATTGCACTGTTGACGAATTTGAAGACCTAAGAAGAATTTCAACTCTCCCATCATAGACATTTGATATTCTTCACTCATCATATAGGCAAATTCATCACTATAACGTTGGTCAGTACAGCCAAAGATAATATCATCAACATATATTTGGCGCACAAACAGTTCACCATCATAAGATTTAGTAAAGAGAGTAGGGTCGAGTGAACCGGGTGTGAAGCCATTCTTCAGGAAGAATTCCTTCAATGTATCATACCACGCCCGAGGGGCTTGCTTGAGGCCATAGAGGGCCTTATTAAGTCTGAAGACTTTGTCAGGATTCTTTGGATCTTCAAAACCTGGGGGTTGAGCAACATATACTTCTTCCTCAAGCTTACCATTGAGGAATGCACTTTTCACATCCATTTGATATAAGATGATATCATGATGGTTAGCATAAGCAAGTAATATGCGAATAGCCTCAAGTCTAGCAACAGGTGCAAAAGTTTCATCGAAATCAATTCCTTCAACCTGTGTGTAGCCTTGAGCTACCAGTCGTGCCTTATTCCTCACCACAAGGCCATTTTCATCTTGCTTGTTGCGGTAGATCAACTTTGTGCCAATGATATTATGCTTGCGAGGATCTGGAGGTTTGACCAGTTCCCAGACATTGTTGAGCTCGAACTGATGTAATTCTTCTTGCATGGCCTGAATCCACTCAGGCTCCAAAAATGCTTCATCTACCTTAGTGGGTTCTGTGATAGAGACAAAAGCATAGTGCCCACAAAAGTTAGATAAATGTGAAGCTTTTGAGCGTGTGAGAGGACCTGGCGCTCGAATGTCATCGATGATCTTTTCCACTTGCACTTCTTTTGCAACGCGAGGATGAGCTGGTTGTCGCTGAGGAGTTTTGTCAGCATTTTCTTCAGCACCATTTTCCTCAGCATTTTCTTCAGGTGTATTAGCTCGATGTTCTTCATGAACTGGAATGAATTCTTTAGCAAATTCTTCAGTAGGAATGACATCCTCAGTTGCCTTGAACTTGATAGAATCCTCAGGTGTTGGTTCTTCTAACACAACAGGTAGGTGCTCTCTTTGCGAGCCATTAGTTTCATCGAACCGCACATCTACAGTTTCAACAATCTTGTGAAGAGCGATGTTGAAGACGCTGTAGGTGTGCGAGTCCTTTTCGTAACCAAGCATAAAACCTTAATGTGCTTTCGGTGCAAATTTAGAATTGTGGTGAGGATCTCTAATCCAACATTTAGCACCGAAGACTTTGAAATAAATCACATTGGGTTTCTTTCAGTGAGGAGTTCATAGGCCGTCTTCTTGAAGAATTTGTGAAGATATACTCTGTTGATGATGTGGCACGTGGTATCAATTGCATCAATCCAAAAACGATGAGGCGTTTTGTATTCATCAAGCATAGTGCGAGCCATCTCAACAAGAGTTCTGTTCTTGCGCTCCACGACGCCATTTGGCTGAGGAGTATAAGGAGCAGATAACTCATGAGTAATACCAAGTTCATCAAGATAGTCATCAAGACCGGAATTCTTGAACTCAGTTCCATTGTCACTTCTGATGTGCTTGATCTTCACACCAAAGTTGGTTGAATCCCTCGAGGAAAATCGTTTGAATACTTCCTGCACTTCATGTTTGTAAGTAACAATGTGTACCCATGTATATCGAGAGTATTCATCAACAATGACAAAACCATATAGAGATGCAGCATTAGAGACTGCTGAGTAATGATTAGGTCCGAAGAGGTCCATGTGAAGCAATTCGAATGGACGAGTAGTGGTCATGATAGTCTTCACTGGATGCTTGTCCTTGGTCATTTTTCCAGCTTCACAGGCTCCGCATAAGTGATCCTTGAGGAATTTGACATTTCAATGCCAATGACATGCTTCTTCTTTGCAAGCGTGTGCAAATTCCTCATGCCTGCGTGACCAAGTCGTTGATGCCATAGCCAGCCTTCTGAAGCTTTTGCAAGTAGACACACGGCTGGTTGTGGTCCTATAGAGAAATCAACAATATACAAATCTCCTTTCCTAAAGCCTTCGAAGACTTTGGAATTGTCAGCTTCCATAATCACTACACAGCGATACTTGCCAAAGACAACAACCATATCAAGATCACAAAGCATTGAGACTGACATGAGGTTGTATCCTAAGGACTCAACGAGCATGACTTTGTCCATGTGTTTATCCTTAGAGATCGCAACCTTACCAAGACCCAATACCTTACTTTTGCCTTTGTCAGCAATGATGATATGCTTCAGATGTGACGGTGATAAGGGAGCATCCATCAAAAGATTCTTTTCACCAGTCATGTGATTTGTACATCCACTATCGAGGACCCATTCAGTGGTTTTGGGTTGATCATCCTGCAGATGAATTAGTGTAACTTACAATCTCATATCCTTCATCAGTGAAGAATATGATATCAAGTTCATCAGATGAATTTCATCAAGCGGTAAACAGATATAGCAGTATGAGGACGTGTGAAATGAAAGTTCATTTCATCATGGTTAGCCTGCGTCCTTTCAGGCAATTTTGTCAGGTCCCCAGCAAATTCTTCAGACGTTAAGGCACATCTGGAGACCTGACCCTGCATAAGAGATTAGTTCTTTTTCTTCACCACCCACATCTGAAGGGGTGGCAAAGAGTTCATCACTCTACGAGCACCATACGAGAATGGTGGCATAGAAGCCAAACCATTTCGTTTCAGATAAGAGGGGTTAGGGTAAGCATATGAATAAGCAGAGAAATTCTTCGAGGACTTATGAACATAATGATTTGAAGAATAATGTGCATATTCGTAGCCCTTAGCTCTACCCTGCAAAACAGAGTTGTTAGCACGATGATAATCATGTGAGGACTTTGATCCATTTGAGGAATTTGATCCATATGAGGACTTGGATCCATATGAAGAATTAGGTCCATATGAAGAGTTTGTTCTGGGGTTCCTATTCTTCACAGGTGGTGTCATGAGGACATTCACCTGAAGACTTTCAACATAACTTTTGGGAACCCAGATTTTCTTCATAGGGGAACCGTTCCTGCAGTTAGTCCCAACATATCTAGCAAATACTTCACCATTCTGATTTTTGAACAGTTTATAGTTGGAGTCAAATGACTCATCAGAAGAATGAGGAGATTCACATGTAAAGCCAGATAACTTGGATGGATCAACTGGAGGTCCCTTTGCAGCAACCCATGAGGTTTTGGGGTACTCCTCAGGCTTCCAATATGTTCCATCAGCATTAAGTTTCCTCTCAAAGGCAATACCCTCTTTCCTAGGGTTTCTGTTGAGGATCTGCTTTTTGAGCACATCACAAAGAATCTGATGCCCTTTGAGGCTTTTGTACATGCCTGTCGTGTATAGTTCCTTCAGCCCTGCATCATCAGTGATACTAGCAATGTCCTCACATGAGGAATTAGTGATAGCAGAGGTAGGTGAAGAATTTGTAACAGTTGAAGCATTTGAACATTCAGGTGAAGAATTAGCAGATTCACGTTCAATGCACTTTAAGCATGGAGGAACAAATTCTTCCTGAGAAGTGCTGATTTGTTGAGCAAGTAATGAATCGCGCTCCTTCTAAAGATCTTCATAACTCACTCTTAGCTTCTCAAGATCTTTCTTTCTTTGAAGAAATTCATAAGAAAGTTTCTCATGATCAGATAAGAGAGTGTTATGATGACTTTGAAGGTTATCAAACCTAGACTGAAATCTCTGAAGATTTTCAGTCAGGGCTTTAGTGCGATCCATTTCTTCACCCAACATATCATCACTTTTGTCTAGCATGTTTTGAACCTTTTCAAAAGCCCTTTGTTGTTTTACAGCAATCTTTGCAAGTTTAGAGTAGCTGGGCTTGAGATTCTCATCACATTCATTTTCACTAGATTCAAAGGAGGTGTATTTGAGTACCTTTGCACCTATTGCCATGAAGCAATAGGTGGGAGCGTAGTTATCATTATCTTCATCAGGCTTGTCGGTGGGGTCAGTTTCTTCAGTGTTGAAGATGGACTTGCTAACGAAAGCAGTAGCAAAGGCCAGACTCACCACACCAGATTCGGATTCTTCAGACTCCTCTTCTTCCTCATGTTCCTCAGATTCAGCTTCAGAGTCCATTTCCTTGCCAATGAATGCCCGAGCCTTCTTGGAGCTGCCCTTCTTGTGAGATGAAGACTTCGAGGATTTTGATGACGAAGATTTTGACGATTTCTTCTTCTTCTTCGCATCATCAGAACTGTAATCCTTGTATTTCTTCTTCTTCAATTCCTTTTCCCACTGAGGACAATCTTGAATATAATGACCAGGTTTCTTGCATTTGTGGCACAGCCTTCTCTTGTAGTCACTTGATGAGGAATCACTGCTTCTTGAGGATTTTCCAAAGCGACCACGTCTTGAGAACTTCTGGAATTTCTTCACGAGCAGTGCTAGCTCCTGGCTCAATTCTTCAGGATCACCAAGGCTACTACCAGAGTCCTCACAATCAGACTCAGACACAACCTTGGCCTTCAGGGCACGTGGTTTGCCATAGCTCGAACCATAGAGATCTCTCTTTTCAGCAAGCTGGAACTCGTGAGTATTTAGCCTTTCGAGGATATCGGCAGGATCAAGAGACTTGTAGTCAGCCCGTTCTTGTATCATCAGACCCAGAGTATCAAATGAGGAATCAAGCGATCTCAACAGTTTCTGCACCACCTCATGGTCAGTGATGTCAGTGGCACCGAGGGCTTGAAGCTCATTTGAGATGTCAGTGAGGCGATCAAAGGTTTGTTGGACATTTTCATTGTCGAGTCTTTTGAAGCGGTTGAAGAGATTCCGAAGAACATCAACTCGAGAGTCACGCTGAGTTGAGACTCCTTCATTCACTTTGGACAGCCTATCCCAGATAAGCTTAGCAGTTTCCAAAGCACTCACTCTTCCATACTGTCCTTTACTCAGATGGCCACATATGATATTCTTCGCTTGAGAATCAAGTTGCTTGAATCTCTTCACATCGGTAGCGTTCAGTGAGGGTGAAACAGAGGGAACACCATTTTCCACAACATACCAGAGATCGTTGTCAATTGCCTCGAGATGCATTTGCATCTTGTTTTTCCAGTAGGGGTAGTCCATCCCATCAAAGGTAGGACACCCAGCCGAGACCTTGATCATACTTGCGGTCGACATAACTAAAACTCCAGGCGGTTAAACCAAAATCACACAGAACAAGGGAGTACCTTGCTCTGATACCAATTGAAAGTGCGTTATGTCGACTAGAGGGGGGTGAATAGCGATTTTTATGAATTCTTCACTGAGGAATTTGCCGGTGAGGAAATTCCTTAGCGAAGAACTATTAGCAGCGGAATAAGTACTCAGAAATAAGCATAACAGAATACAAGCATGGTCATCATGATGAAATGAAGACTAGCACAGAGTACAGAAAGCGTAATCACAGGATAACACAAGATGGAGACAAACAGACTGAAGAAGTTGAACTGAGGAAATTGAGAAAGTCTTCAGTCAAAGTCTTCAAACACAGATATGAACAAACACTCAACACAGTAATGAGGAAATGAAAGGGTTGAGGAAATAGAACCAGTTAGGTTGGTGAAGACAATGATTTGGTAGACCAGTTCCAACTGCTGTCTTAGTTGTACGTCTGGTTGGAGCGGCTGAGTATTTAAACTCGAGGACACGCAGTCCCGGACACCCAGTCGCTGAGCACGCAGCTCAGGACACCCAGTCCTCACCGTATTCTCCTTGAACTAAGGTCATGCAGACCTTGTCCAATCACTCGTGGTAAGTCTTCAGGCGACTTCCAAACCTTCACAGACTTGGTCACTCGGTGATCCACAATTCCTCTTGGATGGTCTAGACCTTGACGCCTAACCGTCTGGAAGAAGCACAGTCTTCAAAGGTAACAAGCGTCGGATCCACGCAGGATCAATTTCTTCAGTGATGCTCAATCACTTTGGGTTTGTAGGGGTTTGGTTTTGGGTTTTCCTCACTTGATGATTTTCGCTCAAAGTCCTCGGAGGATGGGTTGCTCTCAAATGACAAGTGTCAAGTTCTCTCGGAGCAGCCAACCATCTAGTGGTTGTAGGGGGCGGCTATTTATAGCCTAGGGAGCAGCCCGACATGATAAGACATAAATGCCCCTCAATGATATGACCGTTAGGTGGATAAGATATTTTGGGACAGCTGGCGTGCAGCACAGCAACGGTCGGAAATTTGACTCTCAAATTCCTCAGGGCTATCATGTTCCTCAGTGTGTAGGTAATTCGCACTGACGAATTCCTAACTCCTTAGTCAGAACAAATTCATCAGTGAGCAGAAGAACTTCGTCTCTGTCACTGAAGAAAGTGACTGAACTGTATGAGATTTCCAAAGGCTTCACTCGAAGGGATTTGTAGGTGTAGGATTTTGAGTTGAGCATCACATGGAAATTTTTCCTTAGTATTTCCTCGACCCCCTTTAACAGTACGGTGTTTCCTATGACTCAAGAAGGAGAAAATGAAACTACGAAAACAAAAGTCTTCACACTTCATGTTCCACAAATGAATACCAAGTCTTCAAGGTCACACCAATTTCTTCACTTTCAAAGTCTTCAGAAAGTCTTCAGAATATCAAAGTCTTTAGTTGAAGAACTTCATTTTTAGGGGTCGACTTTCTCTGTAAATATCAAACTCCTCATAGACTTATAGACCTGTGTACACTCACAAACGCATTAGTCCCTTAACCTATAAGTCTTCAATACACCAAAATCACTAAGGGGCACTAGATGCACTTACAATGCCCGGGCCCAATGATATTATCACTCTTGCCAGTGATCCGGACATAGCACTTCATGCCGAAAACAAAACCACAGCCCTGGCCCTCAAGGCATTGTCCGAAGCCCTCGCAGCCGAAGAGTTAACCACATTGCGCTCCATGGTGGATAGGGACGACGTGATCCTGGACAAGTGACCCGAATCCACCTCCTTTAAACCAGCAGGCGAAATAGTCAAATTCCAAGTCCACCCGATGGACCCTAAGAAGACAACATCCACCGGGGCACAGCTAGACCCAACAGTTGACGCCGCACTACGAGCGTTCCTACGCGAAAACTGGGACATATTTGCCTGGCACCCTTCTTATATGCCAGGGATCCCACGCAGGCTGGCCGAACACAGCCTCAATATATTGAAAGGATATAAGCCAGTCAAGCAAACACTACAGGGCTTTTCCAAACCCAAATGACAAGCCATGGGGGAGGAGCTAGCCAAGTTACTCGAGGCCAGATTCATCAGAGAAATAAAACACCCGGACTGGCTAGCAAACCTGGTGATGGTACCAAAGAAGGATAAACTTGGCGTCTGTGTGTCGATTTCAAAGACCTCAACAAGGCCTGCCCTAAGGATCCCTTCCCCTTCCCCCGCATCGATCAGATTATCGATGCTATAGCAGGACACGACTCACTGTGTTTCCTCGACGCATACTCCGGATACCATCAAATCAAGATGAATGAGTCCGATCAAGCTTCAATAGCATTTATTACCCCATATGGACCATTCTGCTTCAACACTATGCCATTCGGACTCAAAAACGCCGGCGCCACCTATCAACGCATGACCAAACATGCCTGGAAAAAGAGATCGGCAAGACAGCTGAAGCATACGCGGATGACATCGTCATCAAAAGCAGGCACGTCGAGTCACTAATAGACAATCTGCTTCTCACATTCGATAACCTCAGTACATATGACATCAAGCTCAATCCGAAAAAGTGTGTTTTCGATGTTCCAGCTGGAAAACTGCTGGGCTTCATCGTTTCCAACAGGGGAATTGAGGTGAACCCAGCTAAAATACAAGCTTTGTCACAGTTGGCCACGCCAACAGATCTCAAACAAGTTCAGAAACTATCCGGATGTGTGGCAGCTTTAAGCTGCTTTATCTCCAAACTAGGAGAAAAGGCATTGCCACTCTATCGCCTTCTCCGACGCACCGATCACTTCGAGTGGACGGACCCGGCAATGGCCGGACTGGAAGAAATAAAGGCTCTTCTAGCAAGCAACCCAATCCTGGCCACGCCGAACGTCGGTAAACCCATGTTATTATACATATCGGCCACACAGCAAGTCGTAAGTGCGGTGCTCGTCGTTGAACAAGAGGAGGACGGACACAAAATTCCCGCTTCAGAAGCCGGTATACTACGTATCCACTGTCCTCACACCATGCAAATCTCAGTACCCTCATTACCAAAAAATAGCATACGCGGTCTTCATGGCATCTCGGAAGCTACGACACTACTTTCAAGAGTGCTCAATAACAGCGGCCTCCGAGGTACCACTCAATGACATAATAAACAATGCGATGCTACGGACCGGATTGCCAAGTGGGCCATTGAGCTCCTCCCATTCGACATAACATACAAATCGCACAGGGCCATTAAATCTCAAGTACTGGCTGACTTGTTCGCCGAATGGACAGAGGCCGAACTCCCTATAGATTATGGCACATATTCCAACTAGGTCATGCACTTCGACGGCTCCAAAATGTTGGCAGACTTAGGAGCAGGTGTTGTCTTAACATCCCCCACTGGAGATACAATTTAGTACGTACTCCAAATATTATACATAGACTCCAACAATGCAGCCGAATACGAGGCCTTGTTGCATGGTCTTCGGATGGCTGTCTCCATGGGCATACAATGTCTAGAAGTGTGCGGGGATTCAAACCTCGCAATATCCCAAATAAATGGAGATTTTGATGCCAAAGATCCGAAGATGGTGGCTTACCGTAACGCCGTTCTCAAAATGTCGGCTCGGTTCGAGGGGCTCGAGTTTCACCATGTGGCTCAAGAAAGTAATCAAGCGGCGGATGTCCTTGCTCGCATCAGCGCCAAGCACGACCCCTTCCCACCTAACATCTTTTTGGAAAGGTTCTTCAAGCCATCCATGGTGTGGCAATGGAAGAGTGGCAACACCAATCCGGATTAGACTATAACCCCAGATTCCGAACACACCGATATCATCGGGGGCTCAGCCACCAAAATTACACTATCGGCCCATCTCATCATGGCAGTCATTACCCCATGGACCGAACCCTTCCTGGCCTACCTTGATAGGCGAGAACTCCCTGAGGATCAAAATGAGGCGCGCTGCATTGTGCAGCGCTCGAAAGCCTACAAGGTTCACGAGGGAGAACTCTACAAGAAAAGTGCTACCAAAGTACTTCAAAGATGTATCTCTGAGGAAGAAGGGCGGAAGCTCTTGGCTGAAATTCATGCCGGTCTCGGTGGTCACCACGTCGTGGATCGGGCCCTTCTAAGAAAGGCCTTCCATACGGGTTTCTATTGGCCGACGGCCCGAGCAGACGCACAGGACCTTGTACAACATTACGTCGGAAGCCAGCTTTTCGCCAACCAAAGCTATATGCCACCCACCACTCTAGAAACAATCCCCATCACTTGGCCTTTTGCGGTCTGGGGCTTGATATGGTCAGACCCCTTAAAGGAGGAAGCCATAAGAAAAAATACCTGTTGGTCATGGTGGATAAATTCACTAAGTGGATAGAAGCCAAACCAGTTAAAATGGCCGAAGCCGAACCAGTGATAGACTTTATATCCGGTGTTGTGCACCATTATGGTGTTCCACGCAGCAGCATCACCGACAACGTCTCCAATTTCACAGCCGATGAGGTGAAAACCTGTTGTGCTAATCTGGGCATTAAGCTTCATTACGCCTCCGTCTATCACCCACAAACCAATGGTCAAGTCGAACGAGCCAGTGGTCTTATTATGAGTGGCATTAAACCCAGACTAGTGCGGTCTTTCAAAGATCTAGACAAGCACTGGGTCGAGGAGCTCGACTCTGTACTCTGGGGGCTGCGGACCATGCCCAATCGCTCTACCAAATACACACCTTTCTTCATGGTGTACGATGCAGAGGCTGTGTTACCCTGCAACATTATTCATGACTCACCTCAAGTGCGCATGTATGAAGAGAGAGAGGCCGAGATTGATCGGCAGGACAGGTTAGATGCCCTGGAGGAGGAGCGCGACGTCGCAAAAGCCCGTTCCGCATTTTATCAACAACAGGCCTGCAGATATCAAAGCAGAGAAGTATGGGCCAAGACTTATAATGTTGGTGAACTCGTTCTATGCTTGCCGAGGAAGAAAAAGGACAAATTAAGGCACAAGTGGGAGGGTCCCTTCATCATAGACGAAGTCCTCACTGGAGGAGCGTACCGCCTGCGTGATGCATCAGACAATCGCCTAGAGCCGAACCCATTGAACGTGGCCAGACTCCGAAGATTCTATGCCTAGCGCCGGACTGTTCGTTCGTCTCCTTTCTCCCTTTTCTTTCCATTATTTATTTTCCTCTCTTTTCACCTTTTCTCTTTTTTTAATAAAAAGCCTTAAAGCTCTCGTGCGGCTAAACCGTACACCTACGACGCATACATTCTTAAATATGTATGTCAATTATACCTGGGGGCTTCTTGTACATAAGCTTATTATTAATTATTTTTCGAGCATCAAGCTCACCACATATGTGTCTTTTCTGCGTATGTACCTTTTCTTCGCCATTATATGCATCGATATGACTTAAGTTTTGGCCAAGCTGGGTTGCCTGGCTCCTGTGCTTATGCCCTACGTGCCCATTAGTTCGGCTAGGGCATAAAGGCAGCACCTCTGCGATTGTTACTGCCAGGTCATCCGGATATGTACCTCGGACTGGGTGAAGCGAAAGCTAGCGTTCTTAAGGGAATATTCGGTCGGTGGACTAAAGATGTTCTTTACTCGTTACATTATGAAACCCCCAGATGTTACGTATACCATGATTTTTCAATCACAATTCGGACATGCACGTTAACGCATGATGACCCAGGGAAAGGAACCCTTAACGGAACTATTCTCTCTTGAAGATGTTTCTTAGGATCAAATTGTAATATAACATAGCTAGCCCGATAACTGTCTGTTCAAGCAACTATGACCCCTACGCCTGGTTTCCACGCATACCGCGGTATACGTTACCGAGCGGGTATTCGGAGACACTCCGCACCTTCGGGTCCAGAGGTCGAAGCGAAAAGGTCTGCCATGACAATCGTTTTACAATCCGGCTAGGGACAAATTTGTCAATAAAAGTACATAGTCATTTGGACTCAAAAACTTCTTCCTCTATGCCATCTAATAGGCTATCTAGCCTACAATCCTGTTGGGAATATTTGGCGGCTACTTGGACCTGGTCATATACTGTCGGGGGTTGGGTGCGACATATGCCAAAGGATGGCTTATCATGGTGGGAGCGAGTAGAACATCACCGGTGCCTGGAAGCGGGATGAGGGGTAGACGCGAACACTGGCGCACTTTACCCAGGTTCGGGGCTCTCCTAGGAGATAACACCCCTAGTCCTGCTCTGTGGGGTCTCCGCATGATCACTAAGGCACTAGTGAATACAATGGTGCTCCTCGAGCTGTATGCTAGAGGTAGAAGGAGGCAGGGCTAGCTCTCTTCTTCCTCTAGGGTGGAAGCTAGTTCTAACAGGTTGGGAACCCTTTGCATGGGTGCCCTGGGGGGTTTATATAGGCCTACCCCCAGGGGTACAATGGTAATCTGGTTGGGTGTTGGACTCGGATGTCAGTGTCTCTGGTCACCGGCTTCTCCGCTTGCAGCTGGGGGCCGCCGACTGGTCTGGTACGGAGCCGACAGGCCGCCCCCGCCACTGGCGGGTCTGGTTGGTGGCTGATCACTGTAGCCATGATGCTAATGATGCAGGCTTGGTCAGTGGAGCGTGGCTATAGTCCCGCCGCCTGGTGGGAGATCATTGTAGCCACACCACGTCTTATCTGGTTAATGGTGCATGGGCCTCGAGGGAGTAACTAGCCGCCTGCTGGAATCCGGCCTCCCTCAGGTCCGGCTGGTCCTTCCTCCGCCGTCTTCCGGGCTCTCACTGCCTGGTAGGGCCCGCCGCCTGCGGGCCATACCGACAGGCCTTCGTGGGAACAGGGCTCCGCCTAACAGGAATGACGTCAAGGGGGGAGTGGCAACAGTGCCGCGTCGTGCAAAGATCTTCGCCTGTACGGGGCACTGTAGCCATGCCAAGCCCAGGTTTCGAGGGTGAGGAGCTACACTGTAGCCTCACCCAGTCTTGTCCTCTTGATGAGGGGCGCAGACTCTAAGGGCGTTGGGTGGCCGCCTTCTAGAAGCCGGCCTCTCCGGAGGCTGTCTGCTAGGAGCCAGTCTGTCTTGGTGCCGTGTGCTAGCACGCAGCCATCTTCGGGATGTCAAGCCGCTAGCCACTGGAAGGCGGAGCTTTATTCTGCAGTCTTGTGGGGCGGAGCCGGCCCAAAGTCTTGGAAGGCTCAGGGACTCGGGTGAGGCTACCCATGGCCCATTACTGCGACGGTAGTCCCCGAAGCTAGTGAGGCATCATGGTCGACGGGTCGAGAAGTCTCAGTAGCTTCCCCTCTTGCCGCGCTCTGAACGAACGCTCAGTCCTCCTTGTGACGCGCCGACTGCCGGAGTTGATTTGACAAGGTGGGCTCGTCCGCCAATTTCAAACACCAAGGCGGGAAACAGATGGCGTGGTTGCTAAGCTTCCCCAGGCCTGCCGCCAGCCATGAGCACGCCAAGTGGCGCACGTCAGCCTGGCCAGCCTGCCACTCTACGCTCTTGATGGGACGTGACAGCGGGCCGGGCCCACCACCACTAGGCCTCGGCACGTGGGCGGATCCGTTGCGGCTGAGGCGGGCCGTTGCAATTCCCACAAGAGTTACTGCACAGTAACTCTGCTTAGTAATCGGGGGGTCATGGGCGCAGTTAATCCCACGATCCCACGTCCCGCCCCCTCGGCTTCGCAGCCCGAGGGCTATAAATAGGGGGAGGCAGGGGAGCGGCGGAGCATGCGCGCCCTCCTCCCCACACTTTCTTCCTCCTCTCCCTCTGTTGCTGCTGCTACTCAGTGCCCGCCGTAGCACCGCCACAGTTTGCCATTGTCGAGCTCCTCCTTCCCGCGCAGCTCCACTCGGACGACATGGCGCGCGCGAAGGGTAGAGACTGGGATGGCACGACGGTGATCGAGGATCACCTCACCTTCCTCTGGGCAACGGGCTGGATGCCCAACGCGGCCTTTGTCTGGTGCCGCCGCGGGAGGAGATCTCACCGGCACCGCAGGTGGACGAGCGGGTCGTCTTCCGCTCGCATTTCCTCCACGGCTTCGGCCTCTCGGTGAGAGGGTTTCTCTGCTCATTCATGGACTTCAACCACATCCAGCCGCACCACTTGACGCCCAACACCGTGATGCTGTTGTCCGCCTTCGTCATGGCGTGCGAGGGCTACCTCGGCATCCTCCCCACCATCGAGCTGTGGGGAGCTTTCTTCTACGCCAAACTGGGCACCTCCACCAAGGAGATGGCAGCCGAGTGCGGCGCCTTCGTCGCTGTGTGCCGGCTGTCGAAGAAGAACGCCTTCCCGGTCATCAAGCTGTCATAGTTGGTGAAACTGTGGCAGCAATCATACTTCTATGTGGAGAACATTGACCCGGCAGTCGACTTCATCAACCTGCCGGCCTATGAGGTCGGCTCCCCTGTCGGGCTTTGGCCCAACTGGGGCTACAAGCCGAAGCACATGTCGGCCGACACAGCCGCCGCCATCAGCCGGCTCCGACTGCTGACGGAGGCAGAGGGTCTCGTGGCGTCCGACCTGCTGATCGCCTTCATCGAGCGCCGGGTTCTCCCGCTCCAAGGTCGTCCTCATCTGATCCGTCGGATGAGCGGGCATCGCGACCCAAGCCTGATGTGCACGAAGGAGATGCTGACTGTTGAGGTGGGGAGGATGGTGAACGAGATCTCCGACCTCAAGGTGTCGGAGGGATCCTGGCGGTTCTGGAAGCGGCCGTACTCCCGCGACAACCCACCGCCTGCCGTAAGTCTCTTAGCTTCTTCTTTTTGGTTTTTTGCTTTAGTCTTGATCTTGGTATGAAGTGGTTCCTTCTCTGGAGCAAAGATCTACATGTCTGTGGCGACGGCCGCCATCGTGGGGTCGGGTGGTGACTACCAGCCGGGCCGGGAGGTGAGCGACGAGGATGACCCCGACTCGGGGGCGGCCGCCTTGGAGGACGACACCGTAGGAGGCGGTGACGGAGCAGGCGGCTCCGAAGAGGGGGCGGCATGGAGACCTGGCCTGATGATGACGATGACGAAGACAAGCCGCCCCCTGCTCGGAGAACCGCTAACACAGGCGCTGGCCCCTCCGCCGGGCCGTCTGCTCGAGGCGGCAAGCGCAAGCGGAAACAGGGTGCCGCCCTGTTCAGCAGCATGCCGAAGAAGCCCAAGAACCCGGCCGTGGCGACCAGGCGGAAAGAGGCCGCGACGAAGGTGGCCAAGTTCCAGAGGCAGCCGAAGGCGCCGCCCATGGTGTCGGTGTAAGTATTTCTCTTATGCTTCCCCTTTCTTGCCAATCTGGCCTAAAAACTTTTTTGTCTTGCTTTCTTTTCTCAGGGCCCCGCTCACCCTCAACAAGTCAGCCGCCGCCTCGGCCATCAGGTCGGCGGAGACTTCCACCACCTCCCGACGAATCGATCCAGATGCCAACCTCCGGGAGGCGCAGGAGCGAAACGCGTGGGAGGTGTGCGAGGAGCAGGAAGCCACCCGTTTGGAGAAGGCGGAGGCTGCAAGGCGGAGGTATCTGCGCTGAGGAAGCTGGCACAGGCGGAGGCTGATGCCACAACGAAGGAGCGGCTTGCGGAGGCCGCACACCGCCAGGAGCCGCTGCTCGTTACTCCCCTGAATTTCGCGCCACCTCCGCCAGAGTTTGTGGCGAGGAATGCGGGAGCCGGCGACAAGCAGCCGGTCATGGAAGGGAGGGAGGTGACGTTGCCATGCCGGACGTCATCATGCCTCCGCCACCGCTGACCAGCGGAACGCAAGACAGGCAGCTGGCCACCCTGCCGACGCCACCAGCCGGGAACGAGGTGGTGACGGGCCCAACTCCTGAGGCCCGCACACCCGTGCGTCGTCGTCTTGCGAAGGCATTCTCGGCGCCGCGACCACTGGAGGCCGGCGCCGCGAGCTTGTCAGTCCCGGACACCGAGGCGACCAGCGTCACGCCCTCTGGCTGGGTACGCGGAGGCGGGACGGGAGCCCTTAACCAGGCGGCTCTCGACGTCCAAGCCAAGCTCCGAGCTGAGGCCGACGCCCTCAAGCGGTGCAACGAGGCGTTTCTGAACTCGCGAGCAGCCATCCGAATAAGCTTCTCTCTTCTTTTATTTTTGATCTTCTTATTTCTTGGTGGGGGCACGCCAGCGCACCCACTGGGTGTAGTCCCCAAGTTTCGGGCCGGCTGCTGAGCAGGCGGTCCCGAACTTTAACTTGCGAGCATCGAATGCTAACTCCATCTGGCATCCCCATTGTAGGATTACCACAACCTTCGCATGGCCACCTTCAACTCCGGAGTCCTGGAGCTGGAGAAGCAGACCGCCAACTTGTCCGAGAGCCAGAGTAAGTCTTGGGTTCCTTTTTCCGCGGGGGCGCGCTGGTGCACCCGCGGGCTGTAGTCCAAGAGAACGGGCTAACTGCTGAGCAGTCGGGCCGGATCTTCCCAGTAATTGTATTCCTTTGTTGACTATTCATGACTTCTTTCTCTGCGGGGGCGCGATAGCGCACCTGCCAGCTGTAGTCCCCGAGATTCGGGCCGACTGCTGAGCAGTCGGGCCAGATCTCCCCAACAACCGCATCCCTTCCTTGCTGAGTGTTGATGTTCTTTCTTCTTTTCTCTTTGCAGAAGCCAACGCCGCCTTGTAGCAGCAGCTGGGCGAAGCCAACACCGCACTGCGCGGTAAGGAGGCAGAGTGCAGCAAACTGGCCAAGGAGCATGACCGACTGGTCATGCAGCTCGCGGAGCAGATGGAGCGTCTCAAGACGGCTCAGAAGGAAGCGTAGACGAAGGAGACCGACCTCCTCGCTGAATTCGAGATCGAGCACTCCGCCTGGGCAGACAAGGAGGTGCAACTGACTGCCTACTTCGGCAGCATTGAGGACTTGGTCGATGGTAGGCCTCTTCTTTTTTCTTTCTTTCTTTGAGTCGCCGGCCCCTATTCAGGCCAACTGCTGGCTTCTAACCTCTGGCTTCCTTGCCCTTCATCCAAACATACTTCTTCCCAGGCCACTCCATCGCCGCGATCCAGGCCACTGAGGCTCATCGTCAGGAGCGGAGAGCGGAAGGCGTGCAGATTGCCGCCGACGCTCCCCGAACCCTTAACGAGCAACTTCTCAGCATCCAGGCCCACCTTCGTCCGGCCCATCAGATGTTGCGCCGTCTTCAGTGCGTCGGGGCCCAAGCGATCTCCGCCCTCTGGCCAGGCATATCGGCTCCGCGCACTCCCGGTCGGACTGCCGACTGGCTGGAGGTGGCGGTCGGCCGCCTGGAAGCCTGGAAGGGCTCCTCGGCCCGGGCTGGTGCATGCTGGGCCCTAGAGTTCATCAAGGCATGGTACCCTAGGCTAGATCTAGCCCAGTTGACCATGTTTCGGCTGGAGTCATAGGAGGAGCTGGTGGCGGTGGAAAGCGACCTTGTTAGGTGGGCGGCGGCGATCACCGACTGCACCGACACCAGCGTCTTTGTCCCCGAGCTGGTTGACGAAGGCGCCGAGGTGCCGCTGGAGTGGTTCGGGCTGAACCCAGAGGACAGCAAGGACTCGGCCAAGGTGATAGATTCCAGCGACGAAGGGGAGTAGGCAGAGGACGAGGAAAGCGAGGAGGACGCGCCGGAGGTCGGAGCGGATGGCGAGCCTCAACCTGACCGCGCCTCGACCAATGACCTGTGCTCAAGTGCGCCGACTGCTACTAGAGGCGACCAGGCGGAGACCGACCAGCCGCCCATCCCACTGACTGGCACCACCGACTCTACTGCCCAGCCGTCCACTCCTCCAACCGACGCTGCCAACACCACCGTCCAGCCGTCTGCTGCACCAGTCGGCACTACCGATATGGCTGTCCAGCCGGAACCCTCTGCTACTCCAATCGGCGCCGCCGACTTCATCGTCCAGCCGGAACCCTCTGCTGCTCCTTAGGATGCTGCCTTTATTTTTGCTGTTTATCAATCTCGACGAACTTTGTTTAAATTTGCACTATTCCACCCACTGGGTGTACTTCAAACTTTGTTGCATGCTGGCTAATGGGACTTTTGCTATGTAAATATCCTTCGCCGCAACTTATGCTTTGTTTGCCGACTTCTGACTTTTCTTGCTTTCTGCTCCTTGCTTTTTTCCTTTGCCACCCTCCCTTGGCTATCCTCTTGCCAGGCAAACAGCCGCTCTGTGGACTGCGACTGGGTTGGGTACCTAGCTTTTTACGGGAGGGCAAGTACTTAGCCGTTTGGAGTGTTGGCAAGGTAAGGAGAAGCCGGCAGGCCGGCTGCTCGGCAACCGGATGAAAAGGCGGGATGCCGGCCCCATCTATATGCGCATTTTTCCTTAGCCATTTTTCATGTGGGCATTGCTTTGCAACCCCTGCCCACCGTACAGTCGCTGTGCAAGTTGTGGCTTCTGTCAGGAGAAGTTTTTTGGTGCCGACACACTACTTGTCCGACTGTAGGAAACGGCATATAGCAAAAGGCGGTGAACCTCCGGGCCGACTGGTCGAACCCGGTGCCAAGCGGAATAAGAAAACAACACATTCATAGGCATAACACTTGTCATATAGATAAAAGAGGGTAGTCCCCGAGCTCTTCTCATTAGACCCGTAGTCTTCGTACTTAATACAAAAGGTAGCGTGATACATACTGCTTTTAACTGTAAAATCTTCGGAGGAGGTTTGTGTTACATGGCCTCTCCGCCTCCTTGCCTGAGTCATCTCTTTTGCGTGCTCTGGGCTTCTGAGTGTCGATCAGGTAGTAGGAACCGTTGCCCAGCACTTTGCCGACGATAAAAGGGCCTTCCCAAGGTGTCGAGAGCTTGTGCTGGCCGGCTGTTCGCTGGATCAGCAGGAGCACAAGGTCTCCCTCTTGGAAGGATCTTGGCTTCACTTTGTGGTTGTAGTATCGGTGCAGACTCTGCTGGTAGATGGCGGACCGGCTGAGTTGTCACGACCGGGCTTCTTTCCGGGGAAATAAATTTCCAGAAAAGACCGTCGTGCTCATCAGCCCCAGGATTACTGTTAGCTGATGAGGCTCCAACTTGATACAGAAACTCCAAAAAAATACAAAATATGTAGTACAAGACCATTCTGGCCTGTGAGTACAATAAAGGGTTTCTAGTGGTTGATGGCGGAAGCGGGTTGTGAAACATCTGTGTCTATGGGACTCCATTTCCCACGGGAACAGCTGACCAGGTTAATTCCTATCTTCGCGAGGCTGCTATCTCCATTGCGTGGGTTTCGGGGCTGGCATCGCGTCGCTCCTCTCCGAGCAAGAAAAATCTGGCCAAGACAATAGCCAGGGACAAGCCAGTGAGTACTTTGAATGTACTCGCAAACATTATGAACATAGGTATAATATAACAATGATGTGTTGAAAAATATTTTATGCTCATGATGTGAGTCACAAAAGATAAATAATTCTCGGATGCGTGCAAGCAAGTTATTTATAAAATTGCAATAACATGATAGTATAAAAAAATTTGAAATAAATAACAAGTAATGCCACAGTCGGGCGTCTGAGCGACGCCACATAAAGGGCTTTAAAAGAAATGCCACAGTCGGGCGTCTGAGCGACGCCACATAAAGGGCTTTAAAAGAAATGCCACAGTCGGGCGTCTGGGCGACGCCACATAAAGGGCTTTAAAAGAAATGATCATAGTGAATATCCCGGAGGTAGAACCATCCCGGAGATACTTGGTAATAACAATAATATCACGGGTTAGTCAACAATATTAATAATCATAGATATCACAAGTCTCAAGTAGTAATTCCATTTTCTGGTTAGCAGCTTCATCTCCGAAGACCGACACTAAGACCGACACTTGACCCATCCCAGACTGTAATCCTTAACCAAGGACACGGCTATTCGAATAGGTTTATCCTCTGCAGAGGGTGTACTCTTTACCCACGAGTAACGGATTTCTTTAGTCCAGCAGGACTAATTCCGTCTACGGTCTTTTTGTTGAAAACACACCAAACTTGCACACACCAGCTTATCTCACACGTGTCTGGAATCACCCACGACACCCGTTGAGCAAACTCTAAGTGGGGAGGCTACAACCTCGCGTAGCATGGGATCAAATTTATATCGCGCGCTCTAAGGGGTGGCCTCCCCTCTCGGTCCCAACCGGAAACACCTATGCCCCCGGACCAGGTGGTCTGCCTACCAGTTACAACCGGTATCTTCCACCATGGCCTCTCTGTACGGTGTGTGCTAGAAAGAGGTTGACAACATACTAAACCATACTCTACTTGCTGTAGAGATGAGTGGTAGTACGAAACAAGTATGGGGGTTACTGGAACAAGACTCGATCTACGGTCGACTCAGGAGGTTTAAGTATTCCCTGCATTATTATTATAACGAATATATTTCAACCAATACAATCAACACTCATTATATCTTACCATGCCATACCGGACATAACCGTCCCGACGGTGACCGGCGACAAACTCATGCCTACCCAAGGTAGAGGTTTTCCCGGTTCCTACCGGTATGCATGCAAGGCACATGAGGATGATTATCATCACAAGTGTGTTCATTTCCAACAGCATGGAAATCAATAACATGCACCCATGCATATGATCATATCACATGAAATAACAAGTCCTTCGAAATGCGGTGGTGTTATAAATGCATCAATGATCACACCAAAAATATTATGCCGGGATTCAGAATGCTTGCCTTCAATGTGTGGAAAGGCAGGTGCTCTCCAAGCTTTTTGAAAGTTTCTTCTCTCTCCCAAAAATCCTATTTGAAAATATATTTGAATTAACACACACTTCAAAAACAGAACAAAAAAATTGATTGAAATTTTTTCGAATAAATCTTAAAATAAACTAGATCAAATTTGAAGAAGGTAGGAAAAAGAATCAACTCATTTGGACTTATATTTAAAAAGTTAGAGCCAGTCAAAATTTGGTCAAAATCTGTTTTTAAATAAAACAGAAAAAGAAAACGTTTTTAAGAGATTACGCTTTCGCGCAGAGAAGACGTATTACGGGTATGACGCCTCCACTTACTCCCGCGTGGACGGCGCGGGGTCGCTGACAGTGGGTCCGCCTGGCCCACTGGTCATGTTTGACCAGTCGCCGCGCGTCGTCCCCCTCCTCTGTCCGAGCGGAGCGGGGCTCCGGCGATCGTCGTCGGCGTTTGGCTGCTCCTCGCGGGCTCCAGAGGGTAGGGATGGATCCGCACGGCCGGGGCGGTTCTCCCGGCGGTCGCAAGGTTGCTGGGGAAGGAGTAAATCGCCGGCGGCGAGCTCCGCGGCGGAGGGAAGCTTCGGTGGCAAAGTGATTTGTTGGCGGCGATGGCTCCCGATCAAAATTAAGTAGGGGGCTGGGTTCACAGGAGGATGAGGAAGTTCCTGGCGAAGAGAACGGAGGGGGAGAGGTGCTGGAGGTGCCGGATTTGCCGGGGCGGTGGCGGCGGCAGGAGTTGCCGGAGATGATGAAGAAGACCTCCCCGGGTCGAATGCGAGGCAGGGGAGCGCCATGGGGGTAGCATGAGGTCGCGTGCGTGCTCAGAGGGGCTCGGGGTGTCCATTTATAGCACGCCAAGGTCGGTTCCGCGGCGGTGGGGATAAGCTCTCCGGCGAACCGTTTCTCTGTAGCTAGGGCGACGTGGCGGCGATGAACGCTAGCGGACACCCGCGTGGATGAGCTCGGGCTGTTCCGGGGCCAGGTGGCGAGCGGGAGAGGCTTGGGCGGCGCTGCCCGTGGCAGAGGCGCACTACCGACGCCGGAGTGCCGCCAAGAACGCCTTGGCGGCGGCGCTGTAGCGTGCCAGGGTGGTTTGGCGCGATGCTGCGAGGCGGGGAGTGCGTGGCGAGGTGCTGCCGTGTGGGCCAAAGCCAGGGGGCCAGCGTGTCGGCTCGGGCGCGGCATCGTGCAATATGCGCGCTCTGGGCGCGTCCAGTGCACGCACTGGGTGTGCTCGACGAAATGCCAGAGCATGCTACAGAGCTTGGTTGAGACTGGCAATTAACAGACCTAGGTTAGGAGAAACGGGGAGTCTAGTGGACATGCTGGTTTGATCAGAGGTGCAAGTTCACAGTGCAATGCCAAAACTCATGTCAAAACTGGTCATGCTCTCCAGGTGTTTGACAAAATGCCACATGCACTTAGGCAGGTCTTGGGGTGGCCAAAAACTCCAGATGGGGGTCTCTTTAGATGCAAAAGAGAGTGGTGAGGTTAGTTGGACAAAAGGGGAAACTTGCTAGTGCAAGTTTTGCAAAACTACATTTCTGGACAGGAAATAAATAGCATTATTTCATGAACCAAAAATGATCCAAATGGTGCATGCTCCTGGACTTAAGGGTTTAACATGGAGGACTACAAGTAGGAGAAATAAACAAGGGTATAAGAGCAACTAAAATGGTGGTTGCTGTACAAATCCTCAAATTGGACCAGAATGGAAAAGAGGTTGATTCACTCAATATTTTCAAAGAACAACCCTGGATTTTTGCACAAAGTGGAATAATATGATCCTACTGACCTCCCTTAATTTTGGTAGAAGTTTTAAAGAATATTTAAATAGGTTGTAGTGCAAAATGCACTCTGGACCAGAGAAGGAAAATTGAGTGTAGGGCTCAAAATATTTCATGAAGGGAATATAATTTAGCATAAAAGTGATTTAAAAACATCACATGACATCTCCAAATTTTTATGGGAATTTTAAGTGAATTTATCAAATGGTTGCAGTTCAAATATGGCCATTTAACCTTGAAAAACCATTTTCAAGAAAATAAAGATCAAGCAACTTAATTATTTAATTAGTTATACTGATAAAAGTAAAGTTTTTTCTTGAGAGGTTAAATAAGTCCAACAACATTTTTGAAAAGTTTTCTTTTTGGAAAAACTCATCATAACAGGGAAGGAAATGATTTTAAAAAAAAATCAAAATGGAGCTCAGAAATCCAAAGTTTTAATCCCTGGCAAAATTTTAATTTCATAAAAACAAGGCCAAATTTTTGGGGTGTCACATGAGTCCCAACAGCAGGCCCTCTTCTAGCAGATCGATGTCGTCTTCTCGTGCCTCCTTGGCGTCTGCCTCGGTGTACATGGTGACTCGTGGGGAGTCAAATTCTATGTCCGTCGGGATGACGGCTTCAGCGTCGTAGACGAGGAAGAAGGGCGTGAAGCCGGTCGACTTGTTCGGAGTTGTGCGTAGGCGCCAGACGACGGCCGTTAGCTCATCGAGCCAGCAGCCGGCTGAACGTTCTAGAGGCTCGACCAGTCGGGGCTTGATGCCGGACAGAATGAGGCCGTTTGCTCGCTCCACTTGGCCATTTGACTGTGGATGAGCAACGGACGCTAAGTCCAGTTAGATGCCCTGTGTCGCGCAGAAACGAGCCAAGGCTCCTTTGGCAAAGTTTGTGCCATTGTCGGTGATGATGTTGTGTGGTATGCCGTACCGAGTGGTGATGTCGGCGATGAAAGTCATGGCAGTCGGCCCATTCATCTTCTTGATTGGCTTTGCTTCTATCCACTTGGTGAACTTGTCCACAACAACAAGGAAATGAGTCATGCCACCACGAGCCATCTTGAATGTCCCCACCATGTCCAGCCCCCAAACGGCAAAGGGCCAGGCAATGGGAATGGTCTTGAGCGCGGAAGCCGGCAAGTGTGGCTTGGAACAGAACTTCTGGCACCCTTTACACTTTTGGACCAACTCCTTGGCGTCGTCTAGAGCAGTCGGCCAGAACAAACCATGGCAGAAAGCTTTGGCAACAAGTGATCTTGAAGCCGCGTAGTGACCACATTCACCTTGGTGGATATCTTTGAGGATTGCTTGACCCTGGTCCGGCTCCCGTAGCACTGGTACACACCAGTGACACTGCACCGTACCAGTTTCTTTGTTAACTATGGTGTATGTTGTTGCCCGCCGTTGCACTTGTCGGGCTAGGATCTCATCAGTCGGCAGCTCTTTGTTCACCAGAAAGTTGAGGATGGGTTGAGCCCATGAAAGTGCTGCTATTTCTTCGACTTCCACGACTGCAACTTGTACAAGGGCGATTGGGCCGGGAGGCGGCGGGTTGGAGTTGGCTGCCACCTGTTGAGTTGAAGAAGTCCCCGGGCCAACTGCTGCAGTCCTCAGGCCGGGCTTTGAAGTCCCCGGACCGGGTGCGACGGCTACAGTCCCCGAGCCTCCTGCCGAAGCCCCCGCGTCGGCTTCTGGGCCCTCAAGTCAGATCCGACTGCTTCCGGAGGGGCTGGCACGAAGATGGAGTCGAACTCTGGTGACGGCTTGACAGACGGCTTAAGGAGGCGCTGTAGGGCGACGCCAGCTCGTATTGCTTGCCGAGTGGAGCCGATCTGTGCCAGGGCATCTGCTTGCTCTTTGTCATTTCTTGGCACATGGAGGAACTCGCACCCGTCAAAATATCCACTGAGTTGATGTACGAGGAAGCGGTAGCTTGCCATATTTGCATCCTTGGCATCCCAGTCGCCTGACGAATGCTGGACCACCAAGTCGAAGTCACCATAACACAGGATCCGGCGAATGCCGAGTTCCTTGGCAAGCCGGAGCCCGTGTATGAGTGCCTCGTATTCAGCTACGTTCTTGGAGGCGGCAAAGTGGATTTGCAGCACATATCTGAGCTTGTCGCCTTTGGGAGAGGTGAGTATGATGTCGGCTCCCAGACCGGTGCGCATCTTTGAACCATCAAAGTGCATCCGCCAATGGGTAGAGTCTGGCGCTGGTGGCAGGTACTGGGTCTCGGCCCAGTCAACAAGGAAGTTGGCCAGCGCTTGTGTCTTGATGGCAGTGCGAGGCTGGTAGTAGATGGTGTAGGGGGCCAGATCTATGGCCCATTTCTCCACTTGGCCTGAAGCATCTCGGCTTCCAATGATCTCAGCAAGCGGAGCAGTGCAGACAACAGTAATTGGGTGCTCTTGAAAGTAAGGCTTCAGCTTCTTGGCAGCAAAGTGCACACCATAGCACATCTTCTGATAGTGGGGGTAGTTTTGCTTGGAAGCGGACAACACTTCACTTAAGTAATACACCAGCCTCTGGACCGGCAATGCTCTGCCCTCGTCCTTGCGTTCCACCACTATGACTGTACAGACCACCCGACTGGTGGCGGCGATGTAGAGGAGCATGGGCTCTTTATCAGTTAAAGCCGCTAGGATAGGCGGGGTGGTCAACATCTTCTTGAGCTGGAGAAAAGCTTCGTCCGCCTTGTCATTCCACTTGAAAAAAGTGGTCTTCTTCATGAGCTGGTATACGGGAAGAGCCTTCTCGCCCATCCGACTGATGAAACAGTTGATTGATGCCAAGCAGCCGGTGAACTTCTACATGTCCAGCTATTGGGTGGGCACCTCCATCTTCTCAATGGCCTTGATATTCAAAGGGTTGCACTTTATGCCACGCTTTGAGACCAAGAAGCCAAGAAGCTAGCTAGCTGGTACTCCGAAGACGCATTTCTCTGGGTTAAGCTTGATCTGAAATCGGCGCAGGTTCTCAAATGTCTCCCTGAGGTCCTCCAGCAGCGTGCCATGCTTCTCCGTCTTCTCCACCACATCATCCACGTAAACATGGGCGTTTCTGCCGAGTTGCTTAAGGAGAAACTTCTGCATGCAATGCTGAAATGTGGCGCCGGCATTTCGCAAGCCGGACGTCATGGTCAGGTAGCAGAAGGCTCTGAATGGCGTGATGAAGGCGGTCTTCAGCCTGTCGGCCGGGTTCAGCTTGATCTGATGGTACCCTGAGTACGCATCCAAGAAACTCAACAGCTCGCATCCGGCTATGGAGTCTATCACTTGGTCCATTCTTGGCAAAGCAAAGGGATCTTTGGGGCAAGCTTTGTTGAGGCTGGTATAATCAATACACATGCGCCACTTCTTATTCTTCTTCAGCACAAGAACTGGATTGGCCAACCATTCCTGGAAAAATACTTCCATGATAAAGCCGGCTGCTAGAAGCCGGGCTATCTGTTCTCTAACAACTCTTCTATTTTCTTCCGACAGGTGGCACAAGGGCTGCCTGACTGCCTTGGCGTCAGGTTGGACATGTAATTTGTGCTCGGTGAAATCCGTCGGAACACCCGGCATGTCTTCGGGAGACCATGCAAAGATGTCTCGATTCTCACGGAGGAAATCAACGAGCTCGCTTTCCGATTTGCCGTCAAGGTTTGCACCTATGACAGCGTGCCTCTTCGGGTGCTCCAGGTCCAAGGGTATCTTCTTAGTCTCCTTCGCCGGCTTGTACGAGTCCTCAACTTCCGACTCCTTGGGGATGGGTGACATTTCCGGCTGCTTGCCTGCCATAGCCACAACCCGGTCAAGGAGCCGCTTTTCGGCTGCAATCACAAGGGACTCGGCCAGCCGGCTGCTGTCTGCAGCACAGGCGGATGACTTCTTGTAGTCTCCGACTATAGTCAAGATTCCCTTGGTAGTCGGCATCTTCATCTTGAGGTAAGCATAGTGGGGGACCGCCATGAACTTGGCCAGAGCAGGCCGGCCAAGCAGCGGATGGTAGGGGCTCTCAAGCTCCACCACCTCAAACCAGACTGGCTATCGGCGAAAGTGATTTTTGTCTCCAAAGAGAACATCGATCTGGGTCTTGACGATTGGTGAGCAGGAAAGGCCAGGGACTACACTATGGAATACAGTCCGACTGGGGTGAAGTTGTTTCTGCTTGATTCCCAATTTCTCCATGGTGTCATGGTACATGATGTTGATGCTGCTGCCGCCATCTATCAGGACTCTGGAGAAACAAGTTGCCCGCCTCTCTGTTGCGACGGTAGCATCTAAGACCAGGGCATAAGAGCCAGGGGAGGGCATCACCTCCGGGTGGTCGGCCCTGCTCCAACTGATGGGCTTCTCAGACCAATGCATAAACTCTGGAGTATCTGATGCCACTGCTTGTACTTCTTGTTGCTGCTGCCGTCTGCTGCATCTATGGTCGGCCACACTGGTGAACACAATGTAGGCTCCGTGCTCCTCTGGATACTCATCTTGTATAGCGCCGACTGGCTGAACCGCCGGCTGCTGGGGCGGAGGAGGCGGCGGGCCGGCGGGCGGAGGAGGCAGGAGTCCATCTCCCTTGGCGATTCTTGTGAGCTAATGGCACTTCCTAGTGGTGTGGTTGGACGGCTTCACACCACTATGGAACTTGTAGGGTTCATCAAGAGTCTTCTCATATGAGAAGGCGGGCAACCAATTGGGCTTGCCGCCCTTCTGCCACTTTGGCGGAGGCTGCCCTTCCGGCTGCTGGTCTTCGACTGTCGCCACCTGCCGGCTGGTGGAAGCTAGCTGCATGGCCTTGTGCTTGTTGTCTCTTGGTTGTTGTCGCCGACTGGTGTCACCAGCCGGAGTCCGAGGAGCCTGAGGAGCTACGTTGCCGGATGCATCAACTAGGATCTCCGCCTTCATGGAGGAATCGGCCATGGCATGCTTGTCAGCAATGATCAGCAGTTCTTCGAGAGTCGTAGGCTCGTTGCAGAGAAGTCGGTGCTTGAGGAGGGTGCCCTCTCGGCACCCGGCGGTGAAATACTCGATGGCCTGCACCTCATGCACGCCTTCGCAGGAGTTGCGCAGCTCGGCCCAGCGCATGAGATAGTCGCGAGTTGATTCGCTGGGCCCTTGGACGCACAAGGAGAGCTGGCGGGGCTTGGGAGGCCGCTTGTACGTGTTGGTGAAGTTGTGGATGAAGGCTTCAGTGAAATCAACCCAGCTGTTGATGTTGCGGGGCTTCAGGCTGTTAAGCCACGTCCGGGCTGTGCCTTGAAGCATGAGCAGGACGTACTTCATAGCAACGCGCTTGTTGCCGTTCGCTATGCTGACGGCCGTGGAGTAGTCGACCAGCCAGTCCTCCGGCTTCATGGAGTCGGTGTTCTTGGGCGTATCTCTTGGGAGCGTGAACCCTTTAGGGAAGGGCTCATCTCAGATTCGTGGGCCGAAACAGGGCGGGCCCAATGCGTCTTCTTCTTCTAGCGCCAGGGATCGGTTGAGGCAGTCGATCGATGGCGGGCGTCATTCTCTCCGACTCCTTCTCAGCTTCCAAGGCGGTCGCCGAGTGTCGAGTGCATGACAGGCGGCGGAGTGGGGTGCCTTTCTCCGTGCGGCGGAGGGGGAGGCGGGTCGCCTCGCTGCTCCACTGCTCGAGGGAGGCTGTTTGCGTCATGCTCGATGGAGAGGTGAGTCCGACTGCGGCTGGCAGCCGGCTCATTGCCACTTCTTCCGCGGGCGCCACCAATCGGCGTCCAAGACGTCGCGCCATTATCCTAGCGAAGGGGCGGTTTGTCGTTCCGCTGGACGGGCTCTTTTTCGGTGCGGCAGCCGGCTTCGTGCTGCTCGGCGACCGCGTCAAGGAGCTGCTGGACTCGCTCCGTCATGTGGCGACGCTCGTCACCCACGTACTTGTCCAGCTCATCCGTTACCGCCTGGGCAGCCCGAATGTTCTCTGCAGGTGTGGCGTAGATGGGATGATCCGTCCCGAACATGCTGGCGATGGTCGCGCCACACTATCGGATCGAGCCGATGCGGCTAGGCCCCTCAGGAGCCGGCGTGCCACCAACAGCTCGGTCCATCTTGCACCGTAGGCTTCCGAGAGGCGTCGCATGTTGGCCAGTCGGTTGGTGCTCTCGACGAGCTAGACACGGCGTTCCTCCAGCGTCTCAGCGACTGCGTCTTCTGGGATGGGCGCTGATAGGTCTCGCAGCGCCGCATCGAGTGGGTCTCGAACGCCTCCGTCCGAGTGCTCGCCACTATTGATGACAAGCACCTCCGTGACGATGCTCTCGCCGCTGTGCTCGCGAAGAGGCGGCTCGTCATAGACCACCATGTTGGTGGGGAATGCGTCAAGCGACGTCGTGTCGGAGTCGACGATCATCGCGTCGGTGGAGCCAACAGACTCCAAGTCCACAGCAGGCTCACTGGTGACATGGAGCTGGTTGAGAAGGATGACGAGGCGGCTCTCGGGGCAGTCAGTGCCCACGTCGGATGCAGGCTCGTCGGAGAGGCGGATGTCGCCAACAAGGTCGGCTAGGCAGCTCGTCGCACAGGCGATCTCCGCGTCGTGCAGCGCGTCAAGGCTAACACCGTCGGGCGTGCTGGGCTGGCTGCGCTCGCCAGGAAGGAACAAGGTTCCCGTCCAGAGCAGGTCTCCGGATGACAGTGCACCTCGCCCCACGGTGGGCGCCAAATGTCGGGGGTTGGGTGCGACATATGCCAAAGGATGGCCTATCATGGTGGGATCGAGTAGAACATCACCGGTGCCTAGAAGCGGGATGAGGCGTAGACATGAACGCCGATGCACTTCACCCAGGTTCGGGGCTCTCCTAGGAGATAACACCCCTAGTCCTGCTCTGCGGGGTCTCCGCATGATCACTAAGGCACTAGTGAATACAATGGTGCTCCTCGAGCTGTATGCTAGAGGTAGAAGGAGGTAGGGCTAGCTCTCTTCTTCCTCTAGGGTGGAAGCTAGTTCTAACAGGTTGGGAACCCTTTGCATGGGTGCCCTGGGGGGTTTATCTAGGCCTACCCCCCAGGGGTACAATGGTAATATGGTCGGGTGTTGGACCCGGCTGTTAGTGTCTCTGGTCGCCGGCTTCTTCATCGGCAGTTGGGGCCTGCCGCCTGGTGGGCCCCGCCGACTTGTCTGGTACGGAGCCGACAGGCCGCCACCGCCGCTGGCGGGTCTGGTTGGTGGCTGATCACTATGGCCGTGATGCTAATGACGCAGGCTTGGTCAGTGGAGAGTGGCTAAAGTCCCACCGCCTTGTGGGAGATCACTGTAGCCACACCACGTCTTATCTGGTTAATGGTGCACGGGCCTCGAGGGAGGAACAGGCCGCCTGCTGGAAGCCGGCCTCCCTCAGGTCCGGCTGGTCTGCCTCCGCCGTCTTCCGGGCTCTCACTGTCTGGTAGGGCCCGCCGCCTGCGGGCCGTACCGACAGGCCGTCGTGGGAACAGGGCTCCGCCTGACAGGAATGACGTCAAGGGGGGAGTGGCAACAGTGTCACGTCGTGCGAAGATCTCCGCTTGTATGGGGCACTGTAGCCATGCCAAGCCCAGGTTTCGAGGGTGAGGGGCTACACTGTAGCCTCACCCAGTCTTGTCCTCTTGGTGAGGGGCGCATACTTTGAGGGTGCTGGGTGGCCGCCTGCTAGAAGCCGGCCTCTCCGGAGGCCATCTGCTAGGAGCCGGCCTGTCTTGGTGCCGTCTGCTGGTGCGCAGCCGTCTTTGGGCCGCCGGCCGTCGAGCCAGCCGGCCACCAGAAGGCGACGCTTTATTCTGCAGTCTTGTGGGGCGGAGCCAGCCCAAAGTCTTGAAAGGCTCAGGGACTCGGGTGAGGCTACCCGTGTCCCATTACTCTGACATATACCAAACTAATGGGAATTTCTTCTCCATTAGACCCTAAAGGTCCGACCTGAGCCATGTGATTCGGATCGAGCTTGGTATACCGTGTTTTACCGTGGCCCAGGCCTCTCGCGCACCTTCCCGGCAGGCTAATCTTCCATAATTGGAAGTGCTGCCGCGTTCCTTTGAATAGTTGTACCAGCTCCTCCATACTTCCTGGAGGGGAGTCAGATGGCCGCAAGGCCTTGGCAATACTCTGCATCGCTTGCCGAGCTCGCTCGTGCATTTGTGACAGCTCTTGTAGCAGATCGCTCGAAGATCTGGACACCTCCTCTTCAGGACAGCTCGTCAGCATACCTACAGACATAATTATGTGAGTCCCCTCCCTAACTGAATTACGCAGAGGTAAGTTTAAACACATACTAAATATGCCACCTCGCAGCCTCTTATTCTCCTTCACGGAGTCAGCCAGCTGGGCCTGCACATCTTTCAGCTCTTCGCCCAGCTTGGTGTGGGAATCTTAGACTTTGTTTTTCTCCTCCCTGACCAGTGTTAGTATACGTTCGCCCATGGCATGTTTCCTTTGAGATTCTGGACCTCCCGCTTGTGCGACTTCCGGCGTCTCTCCCGGATGATCTGCTAACTCTGCCATAAGATATGCACCTCTATTAATAATCCTGGTATATGATTATGTTTTCTCGATAGAGGGGAACATTAGCAGACACTGCCTTCTTGGATTTGTCTAGTTCGGCGGTAGCAGTAGCTAGCTGGGCCTGACACTTTTCTAGCTCTTGAGACAACAGGCTGTTCTTCTCTGTGAGCACCTGGTTGTACAATGATCCTTAAATCGGTTGTACCAACTGTCTCAAGTCTCGGGGGCTACTGGTATATGATTTTCAGTTTTGTACAAATGTGTACTTACCCATATATCTTTCAAATACTGGTTTGTGGCTCTAGTAAGCCCATCTAAAGCAGCTTGGATGTATGCATCACCCGAGTTGAAGGTGTTGAAAGCCTCTTCTAAAAAACCGGGGCCGCGAAGAGCGGCCCGCCGGTGCAGATTATTCATGGCGCTTTCCACTTCAGAGTTCATGACGGACACATCATCCGAACCCTCTGCAGAAGGACAATCCGGTTCCACTCCCACGTCAGCCTCCGTCCTTGAGACGGGGTCTAGAATCTGGCTGGTAGAGGCATGACCGGCAGGATCCCCAGACATAGTCCGGCGAATGCTTTTTCTGAAAAGACACAACGGATAGTGTCACACTTCAATGTGACAGCCAAGCAGTATATTTAAAAAACTCGTACCTCTTTGATGAAGGCTCGGTCGTGTTGATTGCCTTCCTCTTCAAAGGCCTGCCCGGCACAGGCGTCGTTCTCTTGAGAGTCGCCTTAGGTGCAGCATGGCGCGCCGGTCGCCTCCCCTTTGGAGCATGAGATAGTGCGGTGGGTAAGGCAGAATGAGGAAGTTCTTTAGAAGGAGACATCTCCTGATTACTTACATGTGAGTCAGGGAGAAGACCGGGATAGTCAGCGGTGATGGCCACTTCCGTGCCGTCATGGCTCGCCTAGTAAAACACTCCATCCTCAAGCTCAACAAATATATTCGGATCCTCTTTGAATCCGGGGTCAAGGGCCCGGTTGTGGTCCTCTGGCTGTGGCACGGGGCTGTGGAGATCCTTGGAGATCTCCCGCCATTCCTGTTATAAATGGACGGATTAATGTTCATGGAAAGTGACTCGGGGAGTAAATTAAGTAGAGTAATGGGATTGGAACTCACCCAGCTAGGAGGATTGTACATGGAAAATCCATATCGACACTTAATGTGGAGGAAGTCCTCTTTCTCCCCTTTGTATAGTCCGGCAGTATTTTGGCCAAAGCGGCGGGGGTGTCCGGACCCTTTTGACCACAGTGGGTAGTGTCATCTTCTTCGTTGTAGGGCCACATGGGACGCCCTCTGTATTGGAGTGGCTGGACCCCCCGTACTATGGATGTCGCCCTAACCACAACTACTAACAATCCGGACCGGGTGAGCGTCTTTATCTTGCTCATCAATTGATGGACTTTGTCACACCCTAGTTAGTTCATGCATTAGAGTGTTGCATCATGTTTATTCTTTCATCAGAAACCTGAAATGGGGATGACAGAACCCCCAGCCCTTCTGAAACCAACTAGGGTTTACTAAAAACTTTTTCAATGAACCTGAAATGCCCTTCTAAAATGCCCATCATTTTTGTCTTGGTTCAGAACCTCTGCCAGAAGTGATGCACATTTTCCTAGGCCATCTCAGGGTTTTTGAATTAAATCATAAATATTTGAGTTTGGGCATTTAAAATTATATAAAATAATTAAATGCTCAAATATCTCCAAACTAAAATGTTTCATGTTGGAAATAATCCAACTATGGACCAGGAGTAGTTTGGTGATTTTAGGAGTTGCCTAGGTATTTTTATTAATTCAACAAAGTTGCAGAAGTATTAAAAAACAGAAAACAGAAAAAAAATAGAAAAACTTACCTGGCGCCAGCACCCGGCCCAGCCCAGCGCCGCTCCAGCGAGCTGCTTGCCAGCCAGGCAGGCAGGCAGGTGCCCGACGGCGACCGCAGCGCGCGCCACGCACCTGCTCGCCGCCTCACCGCTCCCCTCGCCCGGTGACGTCGTGGATCGCTCCCCCTCTCTTCCCCGAACCCCCCAGACACCCCCTCTCCTCTCCAGCTCCTCCCCCTCGCGCCCCCCAGCCATGGCCGACGCTACCGCCGCCGTGCCTACGTCGTAGCCGCGCTCCCCGCCGCCCGTGCGTCCTCTCGTCGTGTCCAGGAGCTCCGCCGCTGTCCACTTCATCGAGCAAGCCGAGCCCCGAGCGCTCGCAACGCCCGAGTCCACCGCAACAACCTCGCCCGAACCGCCGTCGCCGGAGATCCCCTTCAACACCGTCGCCGCCTCAGCTCGTCCCCGACCCCGCCGGTGGCCTCTACGGGTGCGCTGTGAGCCTAGCTACCCCTCCTACCCTCCCTCTCTCGTTCCCGAGCCGTGTAGCAACCTCCCGGAGCTCAACCGCACCCACCACCGTGGAGCTCGTCGCCGACGTGCTCCCGGTCATCTTCCGGCCACTCCACGGTGTCCATCATGCTCACCGCGTCACGTAGCACCTAACTAGCTACTCCCCGCACCTCACCGACCCCTCTTGCGTCAAGTTCGACTTCGGCCGAACTCCGGTGGCCGCCAAAGTCGTCGCCGGCGCCAACTCCGGCCACCCCGACCCCAACGGACTCCACCAAGAGCTGCGGTTCGTCCTCAGCTCCTCTCCGGTGGCCTCCGCGGCTCGTTTGGTTGCCGGAACGGCAAAAACCACTTCCGCCGCCGCGTCGGGCTCGCCGGCGGCTAAACGCCGGTGCAGCCGACTCAGGTTTGACCACGGGTGGGCCCTGGTTGACTCCCCTGAGTCAATGACAGGTGGGGCCCAGCCCTGTTAACTAATTAGGATTAGTTTAAATTAATTTTAGTTTAATTAATCACACTGACACGCGGGACCCACTGTCAGGTTTGACCCGGACCGTGTCCCGTTGACCTACTGATGTCACACTGACGTCAGGCTGACGCAGTAATTGATTTTCTGGATTTAATCTAACATAGGAAATTCCAGAATATAGTTTAAATTTCAAAAATTCATAACTTTTAATCTGTAACTCCAAATCAGACAAATTATATATGAAAAATGATCAGAAAAATCCAATCTATCCATCTGTACTATTTTCATGCATGATTAAACAAGTTAACTTGATGTTTAATGCAGAACAAGGTAAAACACTTTAAAGGGCCATGTATGAGTTTGAAATTTGAATCTTTGGTTCAAATTGGTTCAAACCCTTCTGGTCTTAGTTGCATTAGCCCAACACACTCATATTGCCATGTTTCATGCATGCATCATATTGTTGCACATTGTTTGGTGATGGTTGTGTATCGGTGTTCTTTGCGGCAGGTTCTGCCTCCGAGGAGTACCGTGATTACCCTAACGAAGAACCGTATCAGTGCATCGAACCATCAGGCAAGCAACCAACCATTTGATCATATCGATACAATCCCATGTTCTCGCTCCTCCTCTCTTTTACTGCATTAAGACAACGCGTTCAAACTGCTGTGTGTTACGGTAGTTGAACCCACTTCCTCTGCATGACCTGTCATTGCCACAGTAACTAGATGAAACCCACTAGCATGTGTAGGAGTTGTTTGAGCCATATGTATGTGTTGTTCCTACCTTGCTATGCCTGCTATGCTTAGAGTCGTGTCAGGTCTGGTTCATCTGGGTGATGGGCTAGAGTGAAATGATTATGTCGGTAATGAGAGTGGTGTGGTGAACACGATTTGGTAAAGGTATCGATGAGAGGCCATGTAGGAGTACATGGTGGGTTGTTTCATTGAAGCCGACCTTAAGCACTGAGATCTGTATGTGTGATTTAAGATACAGCTACTACCATGCATTGGGCCCTGAAATATGACCCCGCTCGACTTCTTATCCACCCTAGTTCTCTGTCCAGGAGTTGCAAGTAGTTTCTGGTGTTTGTAGCCTACTGGAGGCCGTGGACAGCGCTGACCGTAGGGGTGGGCTGTGATGCGGTAGGTACGTGGCATGGTGTACCGAATACCCGTTAGGTATCTCGGGAACCCTGTTCACATCGTTTGGGGCTGTGAGCGAAACCTCGGCCAGGTCTCCTCATGGATGGAACCCGAATAGGCGATAAACCTAGACTAGAGACTTAGGTGTTTAGGTAGGTCGTGGTCTACACCCACGTCGGCTTTCGCTTG
The DNA here is from genome assembly GCF_018294505.1 of Triticum aestivum. Taxonomy (NCBI): domain Eukaryota; kingdom Viridiplantae; phylum Streptophyta; class Magnoliopsida; order Poales; family Poaceae; genus Triticum; species Triticum aestivum. The sequence continues at coordinate 300,995,739 of NC_057801.1, forward strand.
AAGTCTGCCGAGCACATGTCGTGTGCAGACGCTAAGTGGTGGAAACATGTATGAAGAAGTACACCCCTGCAGGGTTAACATGATCTATTCGAATAGCCGCGTCCGCGGTAAAGGACTACTTGGTTGCCTATACAGTTCATAGACAAGTAAATGGAAACTACTAAAAGCCTCAAGATAAGTGTGAGTGTCGAGGATGGCTCTTCCGTAGGAAGACGGAGGTGGATCCTCGGTAGTGTATTGAAGTGGTGAGTAGTGGACTCGTGTGCGCAAAACCATTTCAAGTTGGAGTCTCGTAGGATAGCCTAGCCAAGAGTCAAAGCTGGCTTGCTGCAACAACTCCACCAACCCTTCTTGATAATGTGCATGTATGTAGGATCTGATGTAAGTCTTGCTGAGTACCTTTGTACTCATGTTGCTATAATTTACATTTTTACAGAAGACGCTGCAACCCCTTCTGATGGGTTCTTCGTAGACGTTGACATCAATGAGTAGGCTAAGGCCCAGGTGGTGATCCTGAGCTTGTGAAGGACCACGTAGTATAGCTAGGCTTCCCAAGCCTCTTTTTATTTTACTAGTTGTCTGTACTCAGACAAGCTACTTCCGCTGCTGGTTTGTATGACTGTATGACTTGAATGCTGGGTCGTGTGACCCGTACCTATGTGTATGTTATGTATGGCTCTCTGAGCCTTAAATAAAGTACTTGTGTCGTAGAGTCATGTTGTGATGCCATGTTGTATTTGCACATATCGAGCATACTGTGTGTATGTTATTGAAATGCTTGGTATGTGTGGGATCTGACTATCTAGTTGTTTATCTTTAGTAGCCTCTCTTACCGGGAAATGTCTCCTAGTGTTACCGCTGAGCCATGGTAGCTTGCTACTGCTCTGGAACACTTAGGCTGGCCGGCATGTGTCCTTCTTCGTTCCGGTGTCTGTCCCTTCGGGGAAATGTCACGCATTGAGTACCGGAGTCCTGTTAGCCCGCTACAGCCCGGTTTACCGGAGTCCTGCTAGCCCAGTGCTACAGCCCGGACCCACTTGCTGATGACCGACATGTTCGAAGCTGGGTCATGGATGCCTGTCCCTGTAAGTCTGTGCCACTTTGGGTTTACGACTAGTCATGTCAGCCCGGGCTCTTTATCATATGGATGCTAGCGACACTATCATATACGTGAGCCAAAAGGCGCAAACGGTCCCGGGAAAAGGTAAGACGACACCCGTGGGAATACCGTGCGTGAGGCCGCAAAGTGATATGAGGTGTTACCAGCTAGATCGATGTGACATCGAGTCGGGGTCCTGACAGCGTTGGCATCAGAGCCGGACTGCCTGTAGGTTCTCCAAGCCAAACTGGTCGATGTTGAGTCTAGAAATTCTTTAGTTATATGTAGGGGAATTGTTTGTGGGTTGGAACGTAAGGCTCTTTTTACTCCTTATACCTTATGACCTTCTGATCTGAGTCAGTCCATTCTTCCACCGGGGGTTAAGGAATTAGGATCTATTCTCTCTATCAGGATCACGTGTTACTAATCAGTAGTACCTTATAGGTATGAAGGATACAAGCCTAGTTCAGTTCTTTTACCACATTATGTTGCCAGAATGGTTTCAGAACTTTGAAATGATGATGTTGAGTATGTACGAAATCCTTTGTCAAATGTCTCAAAATCCTTCTTGAGCATTTACAGCTGTTATGCTGCCGAACATTTAAGGCTAGTGTTGAAGAAACTTCGAGAGCATCGCCTTTATGCCAAATTTTCGAAATGTGAATTCTGGTTGTCAGAAGTGACCTATCTGGGTCATGTAATATCTGGTAAAGGTATTGCTGTTAACCCTGAGCGAGTTCAAGCCGTCCTTAATTGGACTCCGCCTGAATCGGTCAAGCAAGTTCGGAGTTTTCTAGGCTTAGCGAGCTATTGTCGTCGCTTTGTCGAGAACTTCTCCAAGGTTGCTAAACCTCTAACCGAACTTCTCAAGAAAGATAAGAAGTTCGAATGGACTCCACAATGTGAGCACAGCTTTCAGGAACTGAAAAGACGCCTGACCTCTGCTCCCGTGCTGGTACCGCCAGACTTCTCCAAGGACTTTGTTATCTACTGCGACGCCTCGCGACAAGGACTAGGTTGCATTCTTATGCAAGATCGACACGTAATTGCTTACGCTTCACGGCAATTGCACCCACATGAGGAGAATTATCCTACCCATGATCTAGAGCTTGCAGCCGTAGTCTATGCACTTAGGACCTGGCGACATTACCTCCTCGGTAATCGTTGCGAAATATTCACTGATCACCAAAGTCTGAAGTATATTTTCACCCAACCGGATTTGAATCTCAGGCAAAGACGTTGGGTTGAATTGATCACAGACTTCGACTTAGGAATAACCTACACCCCAGGGAAAGCCAACGTCATGGCTGATGCGCTAAGTCGTAAATCTTATTGTAACAACCTGATGTTACAACAAAGTCAACCGCTTCTCCATGAGGAATTTCGGAAGCTTAACCTTCACATTGTACCTCAAGGTTTTCTTTCCACCTTGGTAGCAAAACCTACTCTTACGGATCAAATCATCGCTGCCCAAAAGCGAGATAAGGGAATATCTAAAATCAAAGAGAACATTGCTAGCGGAGGTGCTAGTTGTTTCTCCACAAATGATCATGGTGTTGTGTACTTTGAGAACCGTCTAGTGGTTCCCAAGAACCAGCATCTGCGGCAGTTGATCCTTAAGGAAGCTCATGAATCTCCTCTCACCATTCATCCCGGTAGCACTAAAATGTATCAGGACCTACGCCAGAGGTTCTGGTGGACTAGGATGAAGAGAGAAATTGCTCAGTATATTGCAAATTGCGACGTCTGTCGTCGTGTAAAAGCAGAGCACCAACAGCCTGCTGGCACCCTTCAACCCTTAGCTATTCCTGAATGGAAATGGGATATGGATTTCATTACCGGGTTTCCCAGGACCAAGAGAGGGAATAATGCTATTTTCGTCGTGGTCGATCGTCTTTCCAAAGTAGCTCATTTCTTACCTGTTCGTGAGAGCATAACCGCTAGTCAGCTGGCAGATTTGTACATCTCCCGAATAGTGTCTCTCCATGGTGTTCCTTTGGAAATTAACTCGGATCGAGGAAGTCTTTTCACCTCTCGATTTTGGGAAAGTTTCCAAAATGCTATGGGAACTCGTCTCTCTTTTAGCACAGCTTTCCACCCTCAGTCAAGTGGTCAAGTGGAACGCGTCAATCAGATTCTAGAAGACATGCTTCGAGCCTCTGTTATCTCATTCGGAATGGACTGGGAGAAGTGCCTTCCATTTGCCGAATTCGCTTACAACAACAGCTATCAATCTAGCTTGGGTAAAGCCCCTTTTGAAGTTCTCTATGGACGACGGTGTCGAACACCCCTTAACTGGTCAGAGACCGGGGAAAGACAATTCTTTGGCCCGGATATGATTCAGGAAGCAGAAGAACAAGTTCGTATCGTTCGTGAAAAGTTGAAAACAGCCCAATCTCGTCAAAAGAGTCAATATGACCGAAAACATAAGGCTATGACTTTCGAGGTTGACGAGAAGGCTTATCTTCGGGTCACCCCTCTGAAGGGAACCCATCGTTTCGGTATCAAAGGCAAATTGGCTCCTCGTTACATTGGACCTTTTCGCATTCTCGCCAAACGAGGAGAAGTTGCCTACCAGTTGGAACTACCTCCGCACCTCTCCAGAGTCCACGATGTTTTCCACGTTTCTCAACTCAGGCGTTGCTTCTCGGATCCTATCCGTGAAGTGGACCACGAAACACTTGATCTCCAAGACAATCTTACATATCGAGAGTACCCCATTCGTATCCTCGATCAGGCCGAACGTACCACCCGACGTCATAATATCAAGTTTCTCAAAGTTCAATGGTCGCACCATTCTGAGGATGAAGCAACTTGGGAAAGGGAGGATCGTCTTCGACTTGAGTATCCCGCCTTCTTCCCGGAGGAACCCAAATCTCGGGACGAGATTCTTTTGAGTGGGGGTGAGTTGTCACACCCTAGCTAGTCATGCATCAGAGTGTGTGCATCATGTTTAATATTCCATTTAATTTGAATTGGGGATTTGTGAAACCCTCAGAATCATTTTTGAAAATGATCCAAATAAAAATTTCTCCAAAAAGGTCCAAGAAAATGCTCATGTTGCTCTCTGAAAATATTGGACAGAGATAAAAATCAAACCAATATTTTTAAGAGCTCATAGGTATTTATTTTGGGCATTTGGAATTAATGCATAAATATTTGCATTGGAAATATATTAGTTATATATATTAATATATGTCCAAATATTATGCCAATTATAAAGGAGCTCTGGAATAATATATCTAGCTCCTGCAAAAATTGGCATAAGGTAAATAAATGATTTAATATTTTTTTTAAATCAAAACAAATGTCAGAAATTAGAAAAAGAAAAATAAATAAAAGGAGGAGCTTACCTGGGCCCCTCCCTGTCCGGCCCAGCCAGCTGGCCGGCCCAGCCAGCAGGCGGCCCAGCCCGCCTCCCTCCTCTGTCGTCTTCGTCCTCGACAGAGGGAGGGGAGTGTGGCCGGCGCGCGCGCGCGCCACCGCGCCACGCCACCTGCTCGCCTGCCTGCCTGCCCCTCCCCTCCTCGTCTCGATGCCCCGGACGACGCCACGCCCTCCCCTGCTCTCTCTCACTCTCCCTCGGTTCTTCCCCTCCTCTCCCTCGCTCTCCCTCTCCCGTGTCCGAAGCCACCATCGCCGCCGTTCGCCATAGCAGCAGCCACTGCCCTCCCCTCGCTCCCCCGACTAGCCCAGAGGCTCCGCCTCGACCCCCTCTTCCTCCCCACCGATCCACGGGCCTCCGGAAGCCCTGCATCGCCGCCCACATCGCCGTTCCCCTCCTCGGCCACCGGAGATCGTCGCCGTCGATTCGAGAGCTACCGGACGTCCCCGAGCCCGCTAACCATCCCTGCAGCTCCGCGGTGAGCCGCTGACCCGATTCCCCCTTGCCCCGTCGTCCCTAGCATCCTGTAGTTGCCGTCCCCTTGAGCTCCGAAGCTCGCCGCCGCCGTGCCTCGTCGCCGCCGTGGCTGGAGCCGTTGTAGCTCGAAGCCGAGCACACCATCGTGCTCCACACCTCACCAGGAGCACGTAGCACGCACCAACGCCTCCCCTAGCGCCCTGCATCGCCTAACCCGCCGTTGGCTGAACTCCGGCCGCCGCTCGCGAGCTCGCCGTCGTCGGTACCGGCCACCTCAGGCACGGCCACCACCACCGTTCGACGCGCGGGAGCAAGGGCTCTCCAACGAGCCTAAGCACGGCCTCGCCCGTGCCCTGTAGCGCGTTTCCGTATCGCGCCGCCGTCTCGGGCCTCGCCGGCGTCATGTCGCCGGTGGGTTTGACCTGTTTGACCTGGGGTTTGACCCCCCCAGGGTCACTGACGCGTGGGCCCCGTCAGCCAGGTGGTCAGATTAGTGCTAATCACTGTTAGTCAACCCCCCTGACACTGACCAGTGGGCCCCAGCGCCACTAATTCCTACTTAGGATTAAATTAACCCTGTTTAACCCCCCTGTCACTGACGTGTGGACCCCACACGTCAGGTTTGACCCCAGCCAGCCGCAGTTGACCACTGACGTCATGCTGACGTCATGCTGGCGCAATATATATATTTCTGGATTTAATTTAAATCAGGAAATTCCAGAATATTATTTAAACTTCAAAAATTCATAACTTTTATTCTGTAACTCCAAATTAGACAATTTATATATGAAAAATGATCAGAAAAATCCAATCTATCCATCTGTACTATTTTCATGCATGATCAAACAAATTAAATTGATGTTTTAAGAAGAACAAGGAAAAGCACTTTAAAAGGCCATGTCTGAGTTTGAAATTTGAATCTTCGATTCAAATTTGTTCAAACCCTTCTGGTTTTAGTTGCATTAGCCCAACACACTCATATTGCCATGTTTCATGCATGCATCATATTGTTGCACATTGTTTGGTGATGGTTGTGTATCGGTGTCCTTTGCGACAGGTTCTGCCTCCGAGGAGTACCGTGATTACCCTAACGAAGAACCGTATCAGTGCATCGAACCATCAGGCAAGCAACCAACCATTTGATCATATCGATACAATCCCATGTTCTCCTTCCTGCTCTCTTTTACTGCATTAAGACAACGCGTTTCAAACTGCTGTGTGCTACGGTAGTTGAACCCATTTCCTCTGCATGACCTGTCATTGCCACAGTAACTAGATGAAACCCACTAGCATGTGTAGGAGTTGATTGAGCCATATGTATGTGTTGTTCCTACCTTGCTATGCCTGCTATGCTTAGAGTCGTGTCAGGTCTGGTTCATCTGGGTGATGGGCTAGAGTGAAATGATTATGTCGGTAATGAGAGTGGTGTGGTGAACACGATTTGGTAAAGGTATCGATGAGAGGCCATGTAGGAGTACATGGTGGGTTGTTTCATTGAAGCCGACCTTAAGCACTGAGATCTGTATGTGTGATTTAAGATACAGCTACTACCATGCATTGGGCCCTGAAATATGACCCCGCTCGACTTCTTATCCACCCTAGTTCTCTGTCCAGGAGTTGCAAGTAGTTTCTGGTGTTTGTAGCCTACTGGAGGCCGTGGACAGCGCTGACCGTAGGGGTGGGCTGTGATGCGGTAGGTACGTGGCATGGTGTACCGAATACCCGTTAGGTATCTCGGGAACCCTGTTCACATCGTTTGGGGCTGTGAGCGAAACCTCGGCCAGGTCTCCTCATGGATGGAACCCGAATAGGCGATAAACCTAGACTAGAGACTTAGGTGTTTAGGTAGGTCGTGGTCTACACCCACGTCGGCTTTCGCTTGAAGTCTGCCGAGCACATGTCGTGTGCAGACGCTAAGTGGTGGAAACATGTATGAAGAAGTACACCCCTGCAGGGTTAACATGATCTATTCGAATAGCCGCGTCCGCGGTAAAGGACTACTTGGTTGCCTATACAGTTCATAGACAAGTAAATGGAAACTACTAAAAGCCTCAAGATAAGTGTGAGTGTCGAGGATGGCTCTTCCGTAGGAAGACGGAGGTGGATCCTCGGTAGTGTATTGAAGTGGTGAGTAGTGGACTCGTGTGCGCAAAACCATTTCAAGTTGGAGTCTCGTAGGATAGCCTAGCCAAGAGTCAAAGCTGGCTTGCTGCAACAACTCCACCAACCCTTCTTGATAATGTGCATGTATGTAGGATCTGATGTAAGTCTTGCTGAGTACCTTTGTACTCATGTTGCTATAATTTACATTTTTACAGAAGACGCTGCAACCCCTTCTGATGGGTTCTTCGTAGACGTTGACATCAATGAGTAGGCTAAGGCCCAGGTGGTGATCCTGAGCTTGTGAAGGACCACGTAGTATAGCTAGGCTTCCCAAGCCTCTTTTTATTTTACTAGTTGTCTGTACTCAGACAAGCTACTTCCGCTGCTGGTTTGTATGACTGTATGACTTGAATGCTGGGTCGTGTGACCCGTACCTATGTGCATGTTATGTATGGCTCTCTGAGCCTTAAATAAAGTACTTGTGTCGTAGAGTCATGTTGTGATGCCATGTTGTATTTGCACATATCGAGCATATTGTGTGTATGTTATTGAAATGCTTGGTATGTGTGGGATCTGACTATCTAGTTGTTTATCTTTAGTAGCCTCTCTTACCGGGAAATGTCTCCTAGTGTTACCGCTGAGCCATGGTAGCTTGCTACTGCTCTGGAACACTTAGGTTGGCCGGCATGTGTCCTTCTTCGTTCCGGTGTCTGTCCCTTCGGGGAAATGTCACGCATTGAGTACCGGAGTCCTGTTAGCCCGCTACAGCCCGGTTTACCGGAGTCCTGCTAGCCCAGTGCTACAGCCCGGACCCACTTGCTGATGACCGACACGTTCGAAGCTGGGTCATGGATGCCTGTCCCTGTAAGTCTGTGCCACTTTGGGTTTACGACTAGTCATGTCAGCCCGGGCTCCTTATCATATGGATGCTAGCGACACTATCATATACGTGAGCCAAAAGGCGCAAACGGTCCCGGGTGTCACACCCTAGCTAGTCATGCATCGGAGTGTGTGCATCATGTTTAAATTTCCATTTAATTTGAAATGGGGATTTGTGAAACCCTCAGAATCATTTTTGAAAATGATCCAAATAAAAATTTCTCCAAAAAGGTCCAAGAAAATGCTCATGTTGCTCTCTGAAAATATTGGACAGAGATAAAAATCAAACCAATATTTTTAAGAGCTCATAGGTATTTATTTTGGGCATTTGGAATTAATGCATAAATATTTGCATTGGAAATATATTAGTTATATATATTAATATATGTCCAAATATTATGCCAATTATAAAGGAGCTCTGGAATAATATATCTAGCTCCTGCAAAAATTGGCATAAGGTAAATAAATGATTTAATATTTTATTTAAATCAAAACAAATGTCAGAAATTAGAAAAAGAAAAATAAATAAAAGGAGGAGCTTACCTGGGCTCCTCCCTGTGCAGCCCAGCCAGCTGGCCGGCCCAGCCAGCAGGCGGCCCAGCCCGCCTCCCTCCTCTGTCGTCTTCGTCCTCGACAGAGGGAGGGGAGTGTGGCCGGCGCGCGCGCGCGCCACCGCGCCACGCCACCTGCTCGCCTGCCTGCCTGCCCTCCCCTCCTTGTCTCGATGCCCCGGACGACGCCACGCCCTCCCCCCTGCTCTCTCTCACTCTCCCTCGGTTCCTCCCTCCTCTCCCTCGCTCCCTCTCTCACGGCCGAACACCACCATCGCCGCCGTTCACCATAGCAGCCGTCACCGGCCACCCCTCGCGCCTCCGCTGAGCTCAGGAGCTCCGCCTCGACCCCCTCTTCCTCCCCACCGATCCACGGGTCTCCGGAAGCCCTGCATCGCCGCCCACGTCACCGTTCCCCTCCTCGGCCATCGGAGATCGTCGCCGTCAAATCGGGAGCTACCGGACGTCCCCGAGCCCGCTAACCATCCCTGCAGCTCCGCGGTGAGCCACTGACCCGATTCCCCCTTGCCCCGTCGTCCCTAGCATCCTGTAGCTGCCGCCCCCTTGAGCTCCGAAGCTCGCCGCCGCCGTGCCTCGTCGCCGTCGTGGCCACAGTCACCGTAGCGCCCAACCGAGCACACCCACGTCCTCACCGCACCGCGTAGAAGCCGTAGGTGCCAACCCCGCATCTCCGCAGCCGTTGTAGCCTCGACCCCGAGCTCAACCGAGCTCCGGCAGCCGCCACGGTCGTCGCCGTCGTCGGTACCGGCCACCACAGGCACGGCCACCACCACCGTTCGACACGCGGGAGCAAGGGCTCTCCAACGAGCCCAAGCACGGCCTCGCCCGTGCCCTGTAGCGCGTTTCCGCATCGCGCCGCCGTCTCGGGCCCCGCCGGCGTCATGTCGCCGGTGGGTTTGACCTGTTTGACCTGGGGTTTGACCCCCCAGGGTCACTGACGCGTGGGCCCCGTCGGCCAGGTGGTCAGATTAGTGCTAATCACCGCTTAATTAACCCCCCTGACACTGACAGTGGGCCCCAGCGCCACTAACCCCTAATTAGGAATAAATTAACCCTGTTAAACCCCCCCTGTCACTGACGTGTGGACCCCACACGTCAGGTTTGACCCCAGCCAGCCGCAGTTGACCACTGACGTCATGCTGACGTCATGCTGGCGCAATATTTATATTTCTGGATTTAATTTAAATCGGGAAATTCCAGAATATTATTTAAACTTCAAAAATTCATAACTTTTATTCTGTAACTCCAAATCAGACAAATTATATATGAAAAATGATCAAAAAAATCCAATCTATCCATCTGTACTATTTTCATGCATGATCAAACAAGTTAAATTGATGTTTAAAGCAGAACAAGGAAAAGCACTTTAAAAGGCCATACTTGAGTTTGAAATTTGAATCTTTGATTCAAATTGGTTCAAACCCTTCTGGTCTTAGTTGCATTAGCCCAACACACTCATATTGCCATGTTTCATGCATGCATCATATTGTTGCACATTGTTTGGTGATGGTTGTGTATCGGTGTCCTTTGCGACAGGTTCTGCCTCCGAGGAGTACCGTGATTACCCTAACGAAGAACCGTATCAGTGCATCGAACCATCAGGCAAGCAACCAACCATTTGATCATATCGATACAAGCCCATGTTCTCGCTCCTGCTCTCTTTTACTGCATTAAGATAACGCGTTTCAAACTGCTGTGTGCTACGGTAGTTGAACCCATTTCCTCTGCATGACCTGTCATTGCCACAGTAACTAGATGAAACCCACTAGCATGTGTAGGAGTTGATTGAGCCATATGTATGTGTTGTTCCTACCTTGCTATGCCTGCTATGCTTAGAGTCGTGTCAGGTCTGGTTCATCTGGGTGATGGGCTGGAGTGAAATGTTTATGTCGGTAATGAGAGTGGTGTGGTGAACACGATTTGGTAAAGGTATCGATGAGAGGCCATGTAGGAGTACATGGTGGGTTGTTTCATTGAAGCCGACCTTAAGCACTGAGATCTGTATGTGTGATTTAAGATACAGCTACTACCATGCATTGGGCCCTGAAATATGACCCCGCTCGACTTCTTATTCACCCTAGCTCTCTGTCCAGGAGTTGCAAGTAGTTTCTGGTGTTTGTAGTCTACTGGAGGCCGTGGACAGCGCTGACCGTAGGGGTGGGCTGTGATGCGGTAGGTACGTGGCCGGGTGTACCGAATACCCGTTAGGTATCTCGGGAACCCTGTTCACATCGTTCGGGGCCGTATGGGAAACCTCGGCCGGACTCCCTGCGGATGGAACCTGGATAGGCGATAAACCTGGACTAGAGGCTTAAGTGTTTAGGTAGGTCGTGGTCTACACCCACGTCGGCTTTCGCTTGAAGTCTGCCGAGCACATGTCGTGTGCAGACGCTAAGTGGTGGAAACATGTATGAAGAAGTACACCCCTGCAGGGTTATCATGATCTATTCAAATAGCCGCGTCCGCGGTAAAGGACTACTTGGTTGCCTATACAGTTCATAGACAAGTAAATGGAAACTACTAAAAGCCTCAAGATAAGTGTGAGTGCCGAGGATGGCTCTTCCGTAGGAAGACGAAGGTGGATCCTCGGTAGTGTATTGAAGTGGTGAGTAGTGGACTCGTGTGCGCAAAACCATTTCAAGTTGAAGTATCGTAGGATAGTCTAGCCAAGAGTCAAAGCTGGCTTGCTGCAATAACTCCACCAACCCTTCTTGGTAATATGCATGTATGTAGGATCTGATGTAAGTCTTGCTGAGTACCTTTGTACTCATGTTGCTATAATTTACATTTTTTCAGAAGACGCTGCAACCCCTTCTGATGGGTTCTATGTAGACGTTGACATCAACGAGTAGGCTAAAGGCCCAGGTGGTGACCCTGAGCTTGTGAAGGACCATGTAGTATAGCTAGGCTTTCCAAGCCTCTTTTATTTTACTAGTTGTCTGTACTCAGACAAGTTACTTCCGCTGCTGGTTTGTATGACTGTATGACTTGAATGTTGGGTCGTGAGACCCGTACCTTTGTGTATGTTATGTATGGCTCCCTGAGCCTTAAATAAAGTACTTGTGTCGTAGAGTCATGTTGTGATGCTTCGTTGTATTTGCACATATCGAGCATATTGTGTGTATGATTGAAATGCTTGGTATGTGTGGGATCTGACTATCTAGTTGTTTATCTTTAGTAGCCTCTCTTACCGGGAAATGTCTCCTAGTGTTACCGCTGAGCCATGGTAGCTTGCTACTGCTCTAGAACACTTAGGCTGGCCGGCATGTGTCCTTCTTCGTTCCTGTGTCTGTCCCTTAGGGGAAATGTCATGCTTTGAGTACCGGAGTCCTGTTAGCCCGCTACAGCCCGGTTTACCGGAGTCCTGCTAGCCCAGTGCTACAGCCCGGACCCACTTGCTGATGACCGACACGTTCGAAGCTGGGTCATGGATGCCTGTCCCTGTAAGTCTGTGCCACTTTGGGTTTACGACTAGTCATGTCAGCCCGGGCTCCTTATCATATGGATGCTAGCGACACTATCATATACGTGAGCCAAAAGGCGCAAACGGTCCCGGGCAAAGGTAAGGCGACACCCGTGGGGATACCGTGCGTGAGGCCGCAAAGTGATATGAGGTGTTACCGGCTAGATCGATGTGACATCGAGTCGGGGTCCTGACAGCGTTGGCATCAGAGCCGGACTGCCTGTAGGTTCTCCAAGCCAAAATGGTCGATGTTGAGTCTAGAAATTCTTTAGTTATATGTAGGGGAATTGTTTGTGGGTTGGAACGTAAGGCTCTTTTTACTCCTTTATCTTATGACATTCTGATCTAAGTCAGTCCATTCTTCCACCGGGGGTTAAGGAATTAGGATCTATTCTCTCTATCAGGATCACGTGTTACTAATCAGTAGTACCTTATAGGTTTGATGGATACAAGCCTAGTTCAGTTCTTTTACCACATTATGTTGCTAGGATGGTCTCAGAACTTTGATATGATGATGTTGAGTGTGTATGAAATCCTTTGTCAAATGTCTCAAAATCCTTCTTGAGCATTTACAGCTGTTATGCTGCCGAAATTTTGCTAGAAATTCTAATGCCTTTGCATTATGATTGTGATTTCAGATGGCCACTCGCGACCTCAATCAAGTGGTTCGCCTGACTCGATGCCTAGATGTACCCGGCCATACTGCCAAGTTGGTCAGGGTAATGACTGAGGCTGGATACCGCTGGTATCCTGAGTACACGGTCGAAGAGCAATTTCGGGACTTCAATCAAAGCCAGTATCTATGCACTGTCAGGATATTTCCATCTTATCCTGGATCCACCGAGCCCCTTCACTGCTCCTATGGACTCGGGGTTACTATTGAGATGGTTGTGCAGGACGCCGCCTACTCTATGATGACCATTATGCGAGTCAGATCTGGTCTATTTCGGGACTCTGATTTCCGGTATATGCCAGGATCACTTCCGGGAGCACAAGGGTATCTCCAGGCTATCTATGCTGACCCCACCCAGGAGGATTCACGGACTCGCACCACTGCTGAGATGCTCGAGGATAAGGACCGTGAAAATCGGGCCTTGAGGTTAGAGCTCTTCAATACCCGTGCTGACCACTGGGCCACTTTGACTCGGTTCGCACCGGCGATGCAAGCTGGATATTCGGCTATGCGCGATCTCTATCCTGTGAGATCTGCTCTGCCAGACATGATGGGTTGGCGTGATGTAGGAGGCATCACCCCACCTCGCGGTCCCCGCAGGCCACCGTCTGTTGGTCCAAGACCTCATCCTAGCCCCTATGGTCCACAAGCTCCGCGAGATCGTCTGTTTCCGGATGATCATGTTGAGCTTCCAGGCTATGGAGGTGACTTCTAAAAGGACTACTACGGATCGGTCTTAATTAGTGGTAGTATCACTAGTTCGCACTAGCTGTGTCGTCTATCGTACCGCGTGACTCGTGGGATATGACCTAGTTTGTACTCTTTCCGGAGATGTAGAAAAATAATGTATAGGAGCTTGGGATGCCTCCGATGAGATGTAATCCTCTTTTCACCGTAATAGTACTTTGTTTGGTCTTGTACTAAACCCTGTATGGTGTGTATGATGATGGAATAAAGAAGCAGTTTCTGTATCTACCTTATCATACGGATGATCATCCTGCATTTCGAGTTATTCCTTACATTTTGTATCCTATGTCGGAATTTTATCATCCTGACTAAATCATTGTCTTGTTTACCTAGGATGGTCAACACGCGCACTAACCCTGCCCCCCAAGAGCAGGCCGAGGGCAGTGAAGTCAGGGATGCAAATCTGCCTCATCCTCCTTCCCTAGCCGAGGTTATGATGGAAGCTGAGAGAAACAAGCGGGAGACCAACCGTTTGTTGGAGCGTATTGAACAGAACACGGCACACCATCAGAGGACTAACGTGGTGTCACTCAGTGATTTTATCAAATTACATCCACCCACGTTCCACCACTCCGTCGAGCCTCTCGACGCTGATGACTGGCTTCGCAGTATCTCTCACAAACTGCGTTCCGCGCTGGTAGCGGAGGCTGACAAGGTCACCTTTGCTGCATATCATCTTGAAGGCCCCGCCAGTCTATGGTGGGAGAATTATGGAGCTATGCGCCCAGCGGGCCATGTCACTACTTGGGCTGAATTCAGCGAGGCTTTCCGTGAACATCACATTCCGGAGGGTCTCATGGACAGTAAACGTGAGGAATTTTGCAGTTTCACCCAAGGCCGACTTTCTGTGGATGCTTATAGCAGGGAGTTTGGTAACCTCGCACGATATGCAACTGAGGAAGTGTCTACTGATGCCAAGAAGCAAGCAAGGTTCCGTAAGGGCCTTAGTCTGGAGCTTCGCCGTGACCTCCGTCTGCATGAGTGCACATCTTTTCAGAAACTTGTCAACAAGGCCATCAGTGCTGAAACTGGTCAGACTGATTATGACGCAACACGCAAGCATGGCCGTGACATGGGTTCCTCATCCGGTGCTGGTCCTCAGAAGCGCCGCGTGTGGGTGCCCAACACCGCCCTGCCACCCAGGTTCACACCGAGGCCATCTTTCCAGGCGCCTCGCCCTGTTCAACAGTCTGCACCGGCCAAGCCCTATGGGGGTCCAACCAACAATGCTCCTCCACGTACCAGTTCCGTGACTTGTTTCAAGTGTGGGGAATCTGGCCACTATATGCGTGAGTGTCCCCAGACCAACCCCAACCAATCTGCTAAAGCTGTTGGCCGTGGCAAGCCGATAGGGAAAGTGTTCCACGCCAAGCCGGTCACCGCTTCACGTGGCCATGTTAACTGTATCTCGGCCGAAGAAGCTCAAGAGGATCCCAACGTCGTTCTCGGTACGCTTCTTGTTAACTGCCACCCGGCATCTGTTCTTTTCGATACAGGAGCCTCCCATTCATTTATATCTGAAAACTATGCTCGTTTGCATAACACCGCATTCTGTGACATGCCATCCACTATGGAAATTTCTACTCCTGGTTCTAGATGGCAGACCTCTAGGGTAAGTTATGGAAATGAAATCCAAGTCGACAGACTTGTTTTCCTCGCGTCTTTGATAGCCCTTAAATCTTCAGATATTAATATCATTCTGGGTATGGACTGGATGTCGGCTCATCAAGCCAAAATTGATTGCTTCTCTAGGACTGTTCAACTCACCCATCCTTCGGGGAAGATAGTCAATGTCTTGACCCGAATAGCCAAGCGACAGTTATTTTCTCTTAACGCCAGCCCTTTGCCAGACCTTGAGGACGTTCCGGTAGTCCGTGACTTCCCGGATGTCTTTCCAGAGGAATTGCCAGGTGTTCCACCTGACAGGGATGTTGAGTTCATAATAGACCTCATTCCAGGAACCGTTCCGATTGCTAGAAGACCTTATAAGATGGCACCACTAGAGCTAGCCGAGCTTAAGAAACAACTCGATGAGTCCTTGAAAAAGGGTTTCATCCGACCTAGCTCATCCCCGTGGGCTTGCCCCGTCCTATTCGTCAAGAAGAAGGATGGTACGGACCGGATGGTTGTAGATTACCGACCTGTCAATTTGGTCACAATCAAGAACAAATATCCGCTTCCCAGGATCAACGACCTGTATGATCAGCTCGCTGGATCCTCAGTCTTCTCCAAGATGGATTTGAGGTTGGGCTACCATCAAATCAAAATCAGAAACGGGGACATTCCTAAAACGGCCTTTGTTACTCGTTATGGCCAATACGAGTACACCGTCATGTCCTTCGGTTTAACCAACGCTCCAGCCACCTTTTCTCGGTTAATGAACTCAATCTTCATGGAGTATTTGGATAAATTCGTCGTGGTTTACCTCGATGATATACTCATCTACTCCAAGAACGAGGAAGAACATGCCGAACATCTAAGGCTAGTGTTGAAGAAACTTCGAGAGCATCGCCTTTATGCCAAATTTTCTAAATGTGAATTCTGGTTGTCAGAAGTGACCTATCTGGGTCATGTAATATCCGGTAAAGGTATTGCTGTTAACCCTGAGCGAGTTCAAGCCGTCCTTAATTGGACTCCACCTGAATCGGTCAAGCAAGTTCGGAGTTTTCTGGGCTTAGCGAGCTATTGCCGTCGCTTTGTCGAGAACTTCTCCAAGGTTGCTAAACCTCTAACCGAACTCCTCAAGAAAGATAAGAAGTTCGAGTGGACTCCACAATGTGAGCACAGCTTTCAGGAACTGAAAAGACGCCTGACCTCTGCTCCCGTACTGGTACCGCCAGACTTCTCCAAGGACTTTGTTATCTACTACGACGCCTCGCGACAAGGACTAGGTTGCATTCTCATGCAAGATCGACACGTAATTGCTTACGCTTCACGGCAATTGCACCCACATGAGGAGAATTATCCTACTCATGATCTAGAGCTTGCAGCCGTAGTCTATGCACTTAAGACCTGGCGACATTACCTCCTCGGTAACCGTTGTGAAATATTCACTGATCACCAAAGTCTGAAGTACATTTTCACCCAACCGGATTTGAATCTCAGGCAAAGACGTTGGGTTGAGTTAATCACAGACTTCGACTTAGGAATAACCTACACCCCAAGGAAAGCCAACGTCATGGCTGATGCGCTAAGTCGTAAATCTTATTGTAACAACCTGATGTTACAACAAAGTCAATCGCTTCTCCATGAGGAATTTCGTAAGCTTAACCTTCACATTGTACCTCAAGGTTTTCTTTCCACCTTGGTAGCAAAACCTACTCTTACGGATCAAATCATCGCTGCCCAAAAGCGAGATAAGGGAATATCTAAAATCAAAGAGAACATTGCTAGCGGAGGTGCTAGTTGTTTCTCCACATATCATCATGGTGTTGTGTACTTTGAGAACCGTCTAGTGGTTCCCAAGAACCAGCATCTACGGCAGTTGATCCTTAAGGAGGCTCATGAATCTCCTCTCACCATTCATCCCGGTAGTACTAAGATGTATCAGGACCTACGCCAGAGGTTCTGGTGGACTAGGATGAAGAGAGAAATTGTTCAGTATATTGCTAATTGCGACGTCTGTCGTCATGTAAAAGCAGAGCATCAACGGCCTGCTGGCACCCTTCAACCCTTAGCTATTCCTGAATGGAAATGGGATAAAATTGGTATGGATTTCATTACCGGTTTTCCCAGGACCAAGAGAGGGAATAATGCTATTTTCGTCGTGGTCGATCGTCTTTCCAAAGTAGCCCATTTCTTACCTGTTCGTGAGAGTATAACCGCTAGTCAGCTGGCAGACTTATACATCTCCCGAATAGTGTCCCTCCATGGTGTTCCTTTGGAAATTAACTCGGATCGAGGAAGTCTTTTCACCTCTCGATTTTGGGAAAGTTTCCAAAATGCTATGGGAACCCGTCTCTCCTTTAGCACCGCTTTCCACCCTCAGTCGAGTGGTCAAGTGGAACGCGTCAACCAGATTCTAGAAGACATGCTTCGAGCCTCTGTTATCTCATTCGGAATGGACTGGGAGAAGTGCCTTCCATTTGCCGAATTCGCTTACAACAACAGCTATCAATCTAGCTTGGGTAAAGCCCCTTTTGAAGTTCTCTATGGACGACGGTGTCGAACACCCCTTAACTGGTCAAAGACCGGGGAAAGACAATTCTTTGGCCCGGATATGATTCAGGAAGCAGAAGAACAAGTTCGTATCGTTCGTGAAAAGTTGAAAACAGCCCAATCTCGTCAAAAGAGTCAATATGACCGAAAACATAAGGCTATGACTTTCGAGGTTGACGAGAAGGCTTATCTTCGGGTCACCCCTCTGAAGGGAACCCATCGTTTCGGTATCAAAGGCAAATTGGCTCCTCGTTACATTGGACCTTTTCGCATTCTCGCCAAACGAGCAGAAGTTGCCTACCAGTTGGAACTACCTCCGCACCTCTCCAGAGTCCACGATGTCTTCCACGTTTCTCAACTCAGGCGTTGCTTCTCGGATCCTATCCGTGGAGTGGACCACGAAACGCTTGATCTCCAAGATAATCTTACATATCGAGAGTACCCCATTCGTATCCTCGATCAGGCGGAACGTACCACCCGACGTCATAATATCAAGTTTCTCAAAGTTCAATGGTCGCACCATTCTGAGGATGAAGCAACTTGGGAAAGGGAGGATCGTCTTCGACTTGAGTATCCCGCCTTCTTCCCGGAGGAACCCAAATCTCGGGACGAGATTCTTTTGACTGGGGGTGAGTTGTCACACCCTAGCTAGTCATGCATCAGAGTGTGTGCATCATGTTTAAATTTCCATTTAATTTGAAATGGGGATTTGTGAAACCCTCAGAATCATTTTTGAAAATGATCCAAATAAAAATTTCTCCAAAAAGGTCCAAGAAAATGCTCATGTTGCTCTCTGAAAATATTGGACAGAGATAAAAATCAAACCAATATTTTTAAGAGCTCATAGCTATTTATTTTGGGCATTTGGAATTAATGCATAAATATTTGCATTGGAAATATATTAGTTATATATATTAATATATGTCCAAATATTATGCCAATTATAAAGGAGCTCTGGAATAATATATCTAGCTCCTGCAAAAATTGGCATAAGGTAAATAAATGATTTAATATATTTTTTTAAATCAAAACAAATGTCAGAAATTAGAAAAAGAAAAATAAATAAAAGGAGGAGCTTACCTGGGCCCCTCCCTGTCCGGCCCAGCCAGCTGGCCGGCCCAGCCAGCAGGCGGCCTAGCCCGCCTCCCTCCTCTGTCGTCTTCGTCCTCGACAGAGGGAGGGGAGTGTGGCCGGCGCGCGCACGCGCCACCGCGCCACGCCACCTGCTCGCCTGCCTGCCTGCCCCTCCCCTCCTCGTCTCGATGCCTCGGACGACGCCACGCCCTCCCCTGCTCTCTCTCACCCTCCCTCGGTTCTTCCCCTCCTCTCCCTCGCTCTCCCTCTCCCGTGTCCGAACGCCACCATCGCCGCCGTTCGCCATAGCAGCAGCCACCGCCCTTCCCTCGCTCCCCCGACTAGCCCAGAGGCTCCGCCTCGACCCCCTCTTCCTCCCCACCGATCCACGGGCCTCCGGAAGCCCTGCATCGCCGCCCACGTCGCCGTTCCCCTCCTCGGCCACCGGAGATCGTCGCCGTCGATTCGAGAGCTATCGGACGTCCCCGAGCCCGCTAACCATCCCTGCAGCTCCGCGGTGAGCTGCTGACCCGATTCCCCCTTGCCCCGTCGTCCCTAGCATCCTGTAGTTGCCGTCCCCTTGAGCTCCGAAGCTCGCCGCCGCCGTGCCTCGTCGCCGCCGTGGCTGGAGCCGTTGTAGCTCGAAGCCGAGCACACCATCGTGCTCCACACCTCACCAGGAGCACGTAGCACGCACCAACGCCTCCCCTAGCACCCTGCATCGCCTAACCCGCCGTTGGCCGAACTCCGGCCGCCGCTCGCGAGCTCGCCGTCGTCGGTACCGGCCACCTCAGGCACGGCCACCACCACCGTTCGACGCGCGGGAGCAAGGGCTCTCCAACGAGCCCAAGCACGGCCTCGCCCGTGCCCTGTAGCGCGTTTCCGTATCGCGCCGCCGTCTCGGGCCTCGCCGGCGTCATGTCGCCGGTGGGTTTGACCTGTTTGACCTGGGGTTTGACCCCCCCCCAGGGTCACTGATGTGTGGGCCCCGTCGGCCAGGTGGTCAGATTAGTGCTAATCACTGTTAGTCAACCCCCCTGACACTGACCAGTGGGCCCCAGCGCCACTAATTCCTAATTAGGATTAAATTAACCCTATTTAACCCCCCTGTCACTGACGTGTGGACCCCACACGTCAGGTTTGACCCCAGCCAGCCGCAGTTGACCACTGACGTCATGCTGACGTCATGCTGGCGCAATATATATATTTCTGGATTTAATTTAAATCAGGAAATTCCAGAATATTATTTAAACTTCAAAAATTCATAACTTTTATTCTGTAACTCCAAATTAGACAATTTATATATGAAAAATGATCAGAAAAATCCAATCTATCCATCTGTACTATTTTCATGCATGATCAAACAAATTAAATTGATGTTTTAAGCAGAACAAGGAAAAGCACTTTAAAAGGCCATGTCTGAGTTTGAAATTTGAATCTTCGATTCAAATTTGTTCAAACCCTTCTGGTTTTAGTTGCATTAGCCCAACACACTCATATTGCCATGTTTCATGCATGCATCATATTGTTGCACATTGTTTGGTGATGGTTGTGTATCGGTGTCCTTTGCGACAGGTTCTGCCTCCGAGGAGTACCGTGATTACCCTAACGAAGAACCGTATCAGTGCATCGAACCATCAGGCAAGCAACCAACCATTTGATCATATCGATACAATCCCATGTTCTCGTTCCTGCTCTCTTTTACTGCATTAAGACAACGCGTTTCAAACTGCTGTGTGCTACGATAGTTGAACCCATTTCCTCTGCATGACCTGTCATTGCCACAGTAACTAGATGAAACCCACTAGCATGTGTAGGAGTTGATTGAGCCATATGTATGTGTTGTTCCTACCTTGCTATGCCTGCTATGCTTAGAGTCGTGTCAGGTCTGGTTCATCTGGGTGATGGGCTAGAGTGAAATGATTATGTCGGTAATGAGAGTGGTGTGGTGAACACGATTTGGTAAAGGTATCGATGAGAGGCCATGTAGGAGTACATGGTGGGTTGTTTCATTGAAGCCGACCTTAAGCACTGAGATTTGTATGTGTGATTGAAGATACAGCTACTACCATGCATTGGGCCCTGAAATATGACCCCGCTCGACTTCTTATTCACCCTAGCTCTCTGTCCAGGAGTTGCAAGTAGTTTCTGGTGTTTGTAGTCTACTGGAGGCCGTGGACAGCACTGACCGTAGGGGTGGGCTGTGATGCGGTAGGTACGTGGCCGGGTGTAGAGAATACCCGTTAGGTATCTCGGGAACCCTGTTCACATCGTTCGGGGCCGTATGGGAAACCTCGGCCGGACTCCCTGCGGATGGAACCTGGATAGGCGATAAACCTGGACTAGAGGCTTAAGTGTTTAGGTAGGTCGTGGTCTACACCCACGTCGGCTTTCGCTTGAAGTTTGCCAAGCACATGTCGTGTGCAGATGCTAAGTGGTGGAAACATGTATGAAGAAGTACACCCCTGCAGGGTTATCATGATCTATTCGAATAGCCGCGTCCGCGGTAAAGGACTACTTGGTTGCCTATACAGTTCATAGACAAGTAAATGGAAACTACTAAAAGCCTCAAGATAAGTGTGAGTGCCGAGGATGGCTCTTCCGTAGGAAGACGAAGGTGGATCCTCGGTAGTGTATTGAAGTGGTGAGTAGTGGACTCGTGTGCGCAAAACCATTTCAAGTTGAAGTATCGTAGGATAGTCTAGCCAAGAGTCAAAGTTGGCTTGCTGCAATAACTCCACCAACCCTTCTTGGTAATATGCATGTATGTAGGATCTGATGTAAGTCTTGCTGAGTACCTTTGTACTCATGTTGCTATAATTTACATTTTTTCAGAAGACGCTGCAACCCCTTCTGATGGGTTCTATGTAGACGTTGACATCAACGAGTAGGCTAAAGGCCTAGGTGGTGACCCTGAGCTTGTGAAGGACCATGTAGTATAGCTAGGCTTTCCAAGCCTCTTTTATTTTACTAGTTGTCTGTACTCAGACAAGTTACTTCCGCTGCTGGTTTGTATGACTGTATGACATGAATGTTGGGTCGTGAGACCCGTACCTTTGTGTATGTTATGTATGGCTCCCTGAGCCTTAAATAAAGTACTTGTGTCGTAGAGTCATGTTGTGATGCTTCGTTGTATTTGCACATATCGAGCATATTGTGTGTATGATTGAAATGCTTGGTATGTGTGGGATATGACTATCTAGTTGTTTATCTTTAGTAGCCTCTCTTACCGGGAAATGTCTCCTAGTGTTACCGCTGAGCCATGGTAGCTTGCTACTGCTCTGGAACACTTAGGCTGGCCGGCATGTGTCCTTCTTCGTTCCTATGTCTGTCCCTTCGGGGAAATGTCACGCTTTGAGTACCGGAGTCCTGTTAGCCCGCTACAGCCCGGTTTACCGGAGTCCCGCTAGCCCAGTGCTACAGCCCGGACCCACTTGCTGATGACCGACACGTTCGAAGCTGGGTCATGGATGCCTGTCCCTGTAAGTCTGTGCCACTTTGGGTTTACGACTAGTCATGTCAGCCCGGGCTCCTTATCATATGGATGCTAGCGACACTATCATATACGTGAGCCAAAAGGCGCAAACGGTCCCGGGCAAAGGTAAGGCGACACCCGTGGGGATACCGTGCGTGAGGCCGCAAAGTGATATGAGGTGTTACCGGCTAGATCGATGTGACATCGAGTCGGGGTCCTGACACCGGGCAAAGGTAAGGCGACACCCGTGGGGATACCGTGCGTGAGGCCGCAAAGTGATATGAGGTGTTACAGGCTAGATCGATGTGACATCGAGTCGGGGTCCTGACAGCGTTGGTATCAGAGCCGGACTGCCTGTAGGTTCTCCAAGCCAAACTGGTCGATGTTGAGTCTAGAAATTCTTTAGTTATATGTAGGGGAATTGTTTGTGGGTTGGAACGTAAGGCTCTTTTTACTCCTTTATCTTATGACATTCTGATCTGAGTCAGTCTATTCTTCCACCGGGGGTTAAGGAATTAGGATCTATTCTCTCTATCAGGATCACGTGTTACTAATCAGTAGTACCTTATAGGTTTGATGTATACAAGCCTAGTTCATTTCTACTACCACATTATGTTGTTAGGATGGACTCAGAACTTTGATATGATGATGTTGAGTGTGTATGAAATCCTTTGTCAAATGTCTCAAAATCCTTCTTGAGCATTTACAGCTGTTATGCTGCCGAAATTTTGCTAGAAATTATAATGCCTTTGCATTATGGTTGTGCTTTCAGATGGCCACTCGCGACCTCAATCAAGTGGTTCGCCTGACTCGATGCCTAGATGTACCCGGCCATACCGCCATGTTGGTCAGGGTTATGACTGAGGCTGGATACCGTTGGTATCCTGAGTACATGGTCGAAGAGCAATTTCGAGACTTTAATCAAAGCCAGTATCTCTGCACTGTCAGGATATTTCCATCTTATCCTGGATCCACCGAGCCCCTTCACTGCTCCTATGGACTCGGGGTTACTATTGAGATGGATGTGCAGGACGCCGCCTATTCTATGATGACCATCATGCGAGTCAGGTCTGGCCTATTTCGGGACTCTGATTTCCGGTATATGCCAGGATCACTTCCGGGAGCACAAGGGTATCTCCAGGCTATCTATGCTGACCCCACTCAGGAGGATTCACGGACTCGCACCACTGCTGAGATGCTCAAGGATAAGGACCGTGAAAATCGAGCCTTGAGGCTAGAGCTCTTTAATACCCGTGCTGACCATTGGGCCACGTTGACTCGGTTTGCACCGGCGGTGCAAGCTGGATATTCGGATATGCGCGATCTCTATCCTGTGAGATCTGCTCTGCCAGACGTGATGGGTTGGCGTGATGTAGGAGGCATCACCCCACCTCGTGGTCCCCGCAGGCCACCGTCTGTTGGTCCAAGACCTCATCCTAGCCCCTATGGTCCACAAGCTCCGCGAGATCGTCTGTTCCCGGATGATCATGTTGAGCTTCCAGGCTATGGAGGTGACTTCTACGAGGACTACTACGGATCGGTCTGAGTTAGTGGTAGTATCACTAGTTCGTACTAGCTGTGTCGTCTGTCGTCCTGCGTGACTCGTGGGATATGACCTAGTTTGTACCGCCTTCCAAAGGTGTAGAAAAATAATGTATAGGAGCTTGGGATGCCTCCGATGAGATGTAATCCTCTTTTCACCGTAATAGTACCTTGTTTGGTCTTGTACTAAACCTTGTATGGTGTGTATGACGATGGAATAAAGAAGCAGTTTCTGTATCTACCATGTCATACGGATGATCATCTTGCATTCCGAGTTATTCCTTACATTCTATATCCTGTATCGGAATCTTATCATTCTGACTAAATCATTGTCTTGTTTACCTAGGATGGTCAACACGCGCAATAACCCTGCTCCTCAAGAGCAGGCCGAAGGCAGTGAAGTCAGGAATGCAAATCTGCCTCATCCTCCTTCCCTAGCCGAGGTTATGATGGAAGCCGAAAGAAACAAGCGGGAGACCAACCGTTTGTTGGAGCGTATTGAACAGAACACAGCACACCATCAGAGGACTAACGTGGTGTCACTCAGTGATTTCATCAAGTTACATCCACCCACGTTCCACCACTCCGTCGAGCCTCTCGACGCTGATGACTGGCTTCGCAGTATTTCTCACAAACTGCGCTCTGCACTAGTAGCCGAGGCTGACAAGGTCACCTTTGCTGCATATCATCTTGAAGGCCCCGCCAGTCTCTGGTGGGAGAATTATGGAGCTATGCGCCCAGCGGGCCATGTCACTACTTGGGCTGAATTCAGCGAGGCTTTCCGTGAACATCACATTCCGGAGGGTCTCATGGACCGTAAACGTGAGGAATTTTGCAGTTTCACCCAAGGCCGACTCTCTGTGGATGCTTATAGCAGGGAGTTTGGTAACCTCGCACGATATGCAACTGAGGAAGTTTCTACTGATGCTAAGAAGCAAGCAAGGTTCCGTAAGGGACTTAGTCCTGAGCTTCGCCGCGACCTCCGTCTGCATGAGTGCACATCTTTTCAGAAGCTTGTTAACAAGGCCATCAGTGCTGAGACTGGTCAGACTGATTATGACGCAACACACAAGCATGGCCGTGACGTGGGTTCCTCATCCGGTGTTGGTCCCCAGAAGCGCCGCGTGTGGGTGCCCAACACTGCCCTGCCACCCAGGTTCACACCAAGGCCATCCTTCCAGGCGCCTTGCCCCGTTCAACAGTCTGTACCAGCCAAGCCCTATGGTGGTCCAACCAACAATGCTCCTCCACGTACCAGTTCTGTGACTTGCTTTAAGTGTGGGGAATCTGGCCATTATATGCGCGAGTGTCCCCAGACCAACCCCAACCAATCTGCTAAAGCTGTTGGCCGTGGCAAGCCGACAGGAAAAGTGTTCCACGCCAAGCCGGCCACTGCTACATGTGGCCATGTCAACTGTATCTCTGCCGAAGAAGCTCAAGAGGATCCCAACGTCGTTCTCGGTACGCTCCTTGTTAATTGCCACCCGGCATCTGTTCTTTTCGATATAGGAGCATCTCATTCATTTATATCCGAGAGCTATGCTCTTCTGCATAACACCACATTCTGTGAGATGCCCACCTCTATGGTAATTCAAACTCCGGGATCCAAATGGCAAACTCCTAGAGTAAGCCATGGAAACGAAATCCAAGTCGACAGACTTGTTTTTCTCGCATCTTTGATAGCCCTTAAATCTTCGGATATTAATATCATCTTGGGTATGGACTGGATGTCAGCTCATCATGCCCAAATTGATTGCTTCTCTAGGACTGTTCAACTCACCCATCCCTCGGGGAAGATAGTCAATGTCTTGACCCGAATAGCCAAGCGACAGTTATATTCTCTTAACGCCAGCCCTTTGCCAGACCTTGAGGATGTTCCGGTAGTCCGTGACTTTCCGGATGTCTTCCCAGAGGAATTGCCAGGTGTTCCACCTGACAGGGATGTTGAGTTCGTAATAGACCTTATTCCAGGAACCGTCCCGATTGCTAGAAGACCTTATAAGATGGCACCACTAGAACTAGACGAGCTTAAGAAACAACTCGATGAGTCCTTGAAAAAGGGTTTCATCCGACCTAGTTCATCTCCGTGGGCTTGCCCCGTCCTCTTCGTCAAGAAGAAGGATGGTACGGACCGGATGGTTGTAGATTATCGACCTGTCAATTTGGTCACAATCAAGAACAAATATCCGCTCCCCAGGATCAACGACCTGTATGATCAGCTCGCTGGATCCTCAGTCTTCTCTAAAATGGATTTAAGGTTGGGCTACCATCAAACAAAAATCAGGAACGGGGACATTCCTAAAACGGCCTTTGTCACTCGTTATGGTCAATACGAGTACACCTTCATGTCCTTCGGTTTAACCAACGCTCCAGCCACTTTTTCTTGGTTAATGAACTCAATCTTCATGGAGTATTTGCATAAATTCGTCGTGGTTTACCTCGATGATATACTCATCTACTCCAAGAGCGAGGAAGAACATGCCGAACATCTAAGGCTAGTGTTGAAGAAACTTCGAGAGCATCGCCTTTATGCCAAATTTTCTAAATGTGAATTCTGGTTGTCAGAAGTGACCTATCTGGGTCATGTAATTTCTGGTAAAGGTATTGCTGTTAATCCTGAGCGAGTTCAAGCCGTCCTTAATTGGACTCCACCTGAATCGGTCAAGCAAGTTCGGAGTTTTCTGGGCTTAGCGAGCTATTGCCGTCGCTTTGTCGAGAACTTCTCCAAAGTTGCTAAACCTCTAACCGAACTCTTCAAGAAATATAAAAAGTTCGAATGGACTCCACAATGTGAGCACAGCTTTCAGGAACTGAAAAGACGCCTGACTTCTGCTCCCGTACTGGTACCGCCAGACTTCTCTAAGGACTTTGTTATCTACTGCGACGCCTCGCGACAAGGACTAGGTTGCATTCTCATGCAAGATCGACACGTAATTGCTTACGCTTCACGGCAATTGCACCCACATGAGGAGAATTATCCTACTCATGATCTAGAGCTTGCAGCCATAGTCTATGCACTTAAGACCTGGCGACATTACCTCCTCGGTAATCGTTGCGAAATATTCACTGATCACCAAAGTCTGAAGTATATCTTCACCCAACCGGATTTGAATCTCAGGCAAAGACGTTGGGTTGAGTTGATCACAGATTTCGACTTAGGAATAACTTACACCCCAGGGAAAGCCAACGTCATGGCTGATGCGCTAAGTCGTAAATCTTATTGTAACAACCTGATGTTACAACAAAGTCAACCGCTTCTCCATGAGGAATTTCGGAAGCTTAACCTTCACATTGTTCCTCAAGGATTTCTTTCCACCTTGGTGGCGAAACCTACTCTTACGGATCAAATCAACGCTGCCCAAAAGCGAGATAAGGGAATATCTAAAATCAAGGAGAACATTGCTAGCGGAGGTGCTAGTTGTTTTTCCACAAATGATCATGGTGTTTTGTACTTTGAGAACCGTTTAGTGGTTCCCAAAAACCAGCATCTACGGCAGTTGATCCTTAAGGAGGCTCATGAATCTCCTCTCACCATTCATCCCGGTAGTACCAAGATGTATCAGGACCTACGCCAGAGGTTCTGGTGGACTAGGATGAAGAGAGAAATTGCTCAGTATATTGCTAATTGCGACGTCTGCCGTCGTGTAAAAGCAGAGTATCAACGGCCTGCTGGCACCCTTCAACCCTTAGCTATTCCTGAATGGAAATGGGATAAAATTGGTATGGATTTCATTACCGGATTTCCCAGGACCAAGAGAGGAAATAATGCTATCTTTGTCGTTGTCGATCGTCTTTCCAAAGTGGCCCATTTCTTACCTGTTCGTGAGAGTATAACTGCTAGTCAATTGGCAGATTTATACATCTCCCGAATAGTGTCTCTCCATGGTGTTCCTCTGGAAATTAACTCGGATCGAGGAAGTCTTTTCACCTCTCGATTTAGGGAAAGTTTCCAGAATGCTATCGGAACCCGCCTTTCTTTTAGCACCGCTTTTCACCCTCAATCTAGTGGTCAAGTAGAACGCGTCAACCAGATCCTAGAAGACATGCTTCGAGCCTCTGTTATCTCATTCGGAATGGATTGGGAGAAGTGCCTTCCATTTGCTGAATTCGCTTACAACAACAGCTATCAATCTAGCTTGGGTAAAGCCCCTTTTGAAGTTCTCTATGGACGACGGTGTCGAACACCCCTTAACTGGTCAGAAACCGGGGAAAGACAATTCTTTGGCCCGGATATGATTCAGGAAGCAGAAGAGTAAGTTCGCATCATTCGTGAAAAGTTGAAAACAGCCCAATCTCGTCAAAAGAGTCAGTATGACCGAAAACATAAGGCTATGACTTTCGAGGTTGACGAGAAGGCTTACCTTCGGGTTACTCCTCTGAAGGGAACCCATCGTTTCGGTATCAAAGGCAAATTGGCTCCCCGTTACATTGGACCTTTTCGTATTCTCGCTAAACGAGGGGAAGTTGCCTACCAGTTGGAACTACCTCCGCATCTCTCCAGAGTCCACGATGTCTTCCACGTTTCTCAACTTAGGCGTTGCTTCTCGGATCCTATCCGTGGAGTGGACCACGAAACGCTTGATCTCCAAGATAATCTCACGTATCAAGAGTATCCCATTCGTATCCTCGATCAGGCCGAGCGTACCACTCGACTTCATAATATCAAGTTTCTCAAAGTTCAATGGTCGCACCATTCTGAGGATGAAGCAACTGGGGAAAGGGAGGATCGTCTTCGACTCGAGTACCCCGCCTTCTTCCCGGAGGAACCCAAATCTCGGGACGAGATTCTTTTGAGTGGGGGTGAGTTGTCACACCCTAGTTAGTTCATGCATTAGAGTGTTGCATCATGTTTATTCTTTCATCAGAAACCTGAAATGGGGATCACAGAACCCCCAGCCCTTCTGAAACCAACTAGGGTTTACTAAAAACTTTTTCAATGAACCTGAAATGCCCTTCTAAAATGCCCATCATTTTTGTCTTGGTTCAGAACCTCTGCCAGAAGTGATGCACATTTTCCTAGGCCATCTCAGGGTTTTTGAATTAAATCATAAATATTTGAATTTGGGCATTTAAAATTATATAAAATAATTAAATGCTCAAATATCTCCAAACTAAAATGTTTCATGTTGGAAATAATCCAACTATGGACCAGGAGTAGTTTGGTGATTTTAGGAGTTGCCTAGGTATTTTTATTAATTCAACAAAGTTGCAGAAGTATTAAAAAACAGAAAACAGAAAAAAATAGATAAACTTACCTGGCGCCAGCACCCGGCTTACCTGCCGGCCCAGCCCAGCGCCGCTCCAGCGAGCTGCTTGCCGGCCAGGCAGGCAGGCAGGTGCCCGACGGCGACCGCAACGCGCGCCACGCACCTGCTCGCCGCCTCGCCGCTCCCCTCGCCCGGTGACGTTGTGGATCGCTCCCCCTCTCTTCCCCGAACCCCCCAGACACCCCCTCTCCTCTCCAGCTCCTCCCCCTCGCGCCCCCCAGCCATGGCCGACGCTACCGCCGCCGTGCCTACGTCGTAGCCGCGCTCCCCGCTGCCCGTGCGTCCTCTCGTCGTGTCCAGGAGCTCCGCCGCTGTCCACTTCATCGAGCAAGCCGAGCCCCGAGTGCTCGCAACGCCCGAGTCCACCGCAACGACCTCGCCGGAACCGCCGTCGCCGGAGATCCCCTTCAACACCGTCGCCGCCTCAGCTCGTCCCCGACCCCGCCGGTGGCCTCTACGGGTGCGCTGTGAGCCTAGCTACCCCTCCTACACTCCCTCTCTCGTTCCTGAGCCGTGTAGCGACCTCCCGGAGCTCAACCGCACCCACCACCGTGGAGCTCGTCGCCGACGTGCTCCCGGTCATCTTCCAGCCACTCCACGGTGTCCATCATGCTCACCGCGTCACGTAGCACCTAACTAGCTACTCCCCGCACCTCACCGACCCCTCTTGCGTCAAGTTCGACTTCGGCCGAACTCCGGTGGCCGCCAAAGTCGTCGCCGGCGCCAACTCCGGCCACCCCGACCCCAACGGACTCCACCAAGAGTTGCGCTTCGTCCTCAGCTCCTCTCTGGTGGCCTCCGCGGCTCGTTTGGTTGCCGGAACGGCAAAAACCACTTCCGCCGCCGCGTCGGGCTCGCCGGCGGCTAAACGCCGGTGCAGCCGACCCGGGTTTGACCGCGGGTGGGCCCTGGTTGACTCCCCTGAGTCAATGACAGGTGGGGCCCAGCCCTGTTAACTAATTAGGATTAGTTTAAATTAATTTTAGTTTAATTAATCACACTGACACGCGGGACCCACTGTCAGGTTTGACCCGGACCGTGTCCCGTTGACCCGCTGATGTCACATTGACGTCAGGCTGACGCAGTAATTGATTTTCTGGATTTAATCTAACATAGGAAATTCCAGAATATAGTTTAAATTTCAAAAATTCATAACTTTTAATCTGTAACTCCAAATCAGACAAATTATATATGAAAAATGATCAGAAAAATCCAATCTATCCATCTGTACTATTTTCATGCATGATTAAACAAGTTAACTTGATGTTTAATGCAGAACAAGGTAAAACACTTTAAAGGGCCATGTATGAGTTTGAAATTTGAATCTTTGGTTCAAATTGGTTCAAACCCTTCTGGTCTTAGTTGCATTAGCCCAACACACTCATATTGCCATGTTTCATGCATGCATCATATTGTTGCACATTGTTTGGTGATGGTTGTGTATCGGTGTTCTTTGCGGCAGGTTCTGCCTCCGAGGAGTACCGTGATTACCCTAACGAAGAACCGTATCAGTGCATCGAACCATCAGGCAAGCAACCAACCATTTGATCATATCGATACAATCCCATGTTCTCGCTCCTCCTCTCTTTTACTGCATTAAGACAACGCGTTCAAACTATTGTGTGTTACGGTAGTTGAACCCACTTCCTCTGCATGACCTGTCATTGCCACAGTAACTAGATGAAACCCACTAGCATGTGTAGGAGTTGTTTGAGCCATATGTATGTGTTGTTCCTACCTTGCTATGCCTGCTATGCTTAGAGTCGTGTCAGGTCTGGTTCATCTGGGTGATGGGCTAGAGTGAAATGATTATGTCGGTAATGAGAGTGGTGTGGTGAACACGATTTGGTAAAGGTATCGATGAGAGGCCATGTAGGAGTACATGGTGGGTTGTTTCATTGAGGCCGACCTTAAGCACTGAGATCTGTATGTGTGATTTAAGATACAGCTACTACCATGCATTGGGCCCTGAAATATGACCCCGCTCGACTTCTTATCCACCCTAGTTCTCTGTCCAGGAGTTTCAAGTAGTTTCTGGTGTTTGTAGCCTACTGGAGGCCGTGGACAGCGCTGACCGTAGGGGTGGGCTGTGATGCGGTAGGTATGTGGCATAGTGTACCAAATACCCGTTCGGTATCTCGGGAACCTTGTTCACATCGTTTGGGGCTGTGAGCGAAACCTCGGCCGGGTCTCCTCATGGATGGAACCTGAATAGGCGATAAACCTGGACTAGAGACTTAGGTGTTTAGGTAGGTCGTGGTCTACACCCACATCGGCTTTCGCTTGAAGTCTGCCGAGCACATGTCGTGTGCAGACGCTAAGTGGTGGAAACATGTATGAAGAAGTACACCCCTGCAGGGTTAACATGATCTATTCGAATAGCCGCGTCCGCGGTAAAGGACTACTTGGTTGCCTATACAGTTCATAGACAAGTAAATGGAAACTACTAAAAGCCTCAAGATAAGTGTGAGTGCCGAGGATGGCTCTTCCGTAGGAAGACGGAGGTGGATCCTCGGTAGTGTATTGAAGTGGTGAGTAGTGGACTCGTGTGCACAAAACCATTTCAAGTTGGAGTCTCGTAGGATAGCCTAGCCAAGAGTCAAAGCTGGCTTGCTGCAACAACTCCACCAAACCTTCTTGATAATGTGCATGTATGTAGGATCTGATGTAAGTCTTGCTGAGTACCTTTGTACTCATGTAGCTATAATTTACATTTTTACAGAAGACGCTGCAACCCCTTCTGATGGGTTCTTCGTAGACGTTGACATCAATGAGTAGGCTAAGGCCCAGGTGGTGATCCTGAGCTTGTGAAGGACCACGTAGTATAGCTAGGCTTCCCAAGCCTCTTTTTATTTTACTAGTTGTCTGTACTCAGACAAGCTACTTCCGCTGCTGGTTTGTATGACTGTATGACTTGAATGCTGGGTCGTGTGACCCGTACCTATGTGTATGTTATGTATGGCTCTCTGAGCCTTAAAAAAAGTACTTGTGTCGTAGAGTCATGTTGTGATGCCATGTTGTATTTGCACATATCGAGCATACTGTGTGTATGTTATTGAAATGCTTGGTATGTGTGGGATCTGACTATCTAGTTGTTTATCTTTAGTAGCCTCTCTTACCGGGAAATGTCTCCTAGTGTTACCGCTGAGCCATGGTAGCTTGCTACTGCTCTGGAACACTTAGGCTGGCCGGCATGTGTCCTTCTTCGTTCCGGTGTCTGTCCCTTCGGGGAAATGTCACGCATTGAGTACCGGAGTCCTGTTAGCCAGCTACAGCCCGGTTTATCGGAGTCCTGCTAGCCCAGTGCTACAGCCTGGACCCACTTGCTGATGATCGACACGTTCGAAGCTGGGTCATGGATGCTTGTCCCTGTAAGTCTGTGCCACTTTGGGTTTACGACTAGTCATGTCAGCCCGGGCTCCTTATCATATGGATGCTAGCGACACTATCATATACGTGAGCCAAAAGGCGCAAACGGTCCCGGGCAAAGGTAAGGCGACACCCGTGGGGATACCGTGCGTGAGGCCACAAAGTGATATGAGGTGTTACAGGCTAGATCGATGTGACATCGAGTCGGGGTCCTGACAGACTTTCATGCTATCTTCCTCCCCGAGGCTCCGAGGGTGCCAGTTGTAGCGTTTCTTCAACGGAGCACTTGAAAATTCGGGAAGACCCATTCGGACTGGGTCGGGAAGGAAGACGTCCTCGATATAGAACCATTCGGAAGGCCACTCTTCGGATGCCTTCTTCGGTGTGCCGGACAGGTATCCGGTCCCGGCGATGCACCATATCTCGGCGCTGCCCACTTGAAATATTGATCCCTCTTGATTACGACGGACGAGGCAGAACAGCTTCTTCCATAATTCAAAATGGGCCTCGCAACCTAGGAATAGCTCACAAAGAGCAACGTAACCCGCAATATGCAGGATGGAGGCAGGAGTGAAATTGTGAGGTTGGAGGCCATAATACTCCAGAAGCCCTCGGAGGAACGGATGTATTGGAAATCCAACGCCTCTTAGTAAGTAGGGAACAAAGCATACTCGTTCCCCCCTGGATGGGTTGGGGAAATTCTCCGCCTCCACCCCACCATCGAAGGAGGCCAATCCGGCTCGAACGGGGACTAGATCTGCGGGGGAAAGAAACCCTTGTGTCTGCAGCTTCAGTAGCTGATCGTGGGATACGGAACACTTCTCCCAATCGCCTTTTTTGGGTCCATGGGGGCGGGAGGAGGAGCTGGGGGCGCTAGCCATGTTGGAGTGGTTTTTGCTGCCAAGCTTTGAGGGTTCCTTGCTTGGTGTGGACTGGATCTGAAGATCCCCATCTCTTTAAATAGGCAACTTTCTTACATGGTCACGGTGGTATGTGCAAAAATACCCCGACCTCTCGTATTCACTCGACACGTGGAAGCTGAAATTATGAAGGTGCGGAAGCCGATGAGAGCGACATTAAGTGAAAAGCCGGATACTGCTCTTTAGGTCGGGTACTTTGAAGTATTCGGAGAAGGAACCCGCCTTGCAATGCCGAAGATGATCTACGCATCGGACTCATCGTCATTGAAGCCCGATTCAGGGGCTACTAAGGGAGTCCTGGATTAAGGGGTCCTCGGACGGCCGGACTATTAACATAGTCCGGACTGTTGGGCTATGAAGATACAAGATAGAAGACTTCTCCCCGTGTCCGGATGGGACTCTCCTTGGCGTGGAAGGCAAGCTTGGCGATTCGGATATGTAGATTCCTTTCTCTGTAACCGACCTTGTACAACCCTAGCCCCCTCCGGTGTCTATATAAACCGGAGGGTTTAGTCCGTAGGGACAAGCATAATCAGACACGCTAGACTTCTAGGGTTTTAGCCATTACAATCTCGTGGTAGATCAACTCTTGTAATACTCATAATCATCAAGATCAATCAAGGAGGAAGTAGGGTATTACCTCCATAGAGAGGGCCCGAACCTGGGTAAACATCGTGTCCCCTGTCTCCTGTTACCATCAACCTTAGACGCACAGTTCGGGACACCCTACCCGAGATCCGCCAGTTTTGACACCGACAACGTCATCACCTCGGCTAGCATGGCAGGTTCGTTCAAGACCATTCTCGACTCAACTAATAACATCATTACATGGAACCCAACGGTCTAGCAGCGGTTTGATCTCCCTTATCTTCTTTGCTATAAGCATGTTCGCATGGGCGCGAACGACGGAGGCCTTGCCTTGTGCAAGTTGATGCTGCTTGAGAATGGTATGTGTGATGTCAAGATGCCATCTCTTAAGGGTAAGGCCTGGGCTGGCGCAAATGGACATTGGGTTGTTATATTGAGTACAATTGCAAGTGGGAACTTGTGAATGTGTACACTCGTCAGCGGATTCCACTTCCAAAAATCTCAGAGTGCCCTGAGGTTGAGCACACAGATGACCTACATACGTTCAAATATGATCATGATGGTTGTCGTCTACGGAAGATAGCAATTTGTCGAGTTTGCAGCCGCTCTTGGAATTACAAGAACTATGAAGTTGTTGCTATCTTCGACAAGCTTGTTGCCGTCATTACTGCTTCCACGGCTCGTCCATGGATATTGCTCAAAAATAAATTTATGTACACGGATGAGTACTGTGATGCAATTCAATACGAGGGTCTTGTGTTTGCTGCCACCACTCGTGGCACTATTTTTGCATGGGATCCTTATGCTTTCAGTACGTTTGTCTTGCACCATAATTATAGTTGTTTCATCCACATGCATGCGGGTTAGCAAGTTTCCCTTTACTAATTAACCTTCTTGTGTTTCCAAGGTCCTGTGAACATTCCACCACCTATACTTGAAACATTTTATAACCAATGGGGAGATGACGATGGTGATGATCATGAGCATGAGGATGAGCGGAACTTATATACTCAATGGAGCCTGGCAACTAATTCTGATGGATCACCTCTTCTTGTTTGAATACAGTGCACTGAGATTTGGTACTACTGAGGGAGCACGTGTTGTCTCCCATGGTCGACCTCTCCGTACCTATTCCAACACCCGTTGCAGGGTATTCGGGATGGATACTAGTGTGCTAGCGCCAACACCTTCTCCCTGGTTCGGTATTGATAGTCTTGGAGAAAACTCGCTCTTCCTTGGACCAAACTATCCAATGATGGTGAAAGGCGATCCAGCTGCTGTTGACACAACGTTACTACCATTTATGAGAAGCAATTGTATCTATACCTTGGACATTGCGGTGGTTCCCTACCCCGGTCCTGATATATGCCGCTTCAGCCTGGATGATCAGTCCTGCGTTGCTCTCGATATTAACAATAGTTGGCCCTTCCCAAAGCACCTATGGTTCAAAGCAAGCGTTTCTAATGCCGAGGAGTGGTTGAGATGAAGTTCATTTCATTGCTTGTTATTTGTTGTATGATGAATTCTTTAGTATTTGTAGAATGTTTTGTTGGAAATAATCTACAATCCAACATGTATCCTCGTTGTCGTTGTGTGTTGATGACTTGTTGTATGTAATGAATGGTACATTTGCAAATGCATGTCGATCATAAACTCAATTTATGAATGGTTTTCGAGTCACTTCTTGGAGTGTGAGTACCGTAGTAGTATAGCCAGCATCCGGTTAGTATATGAAGTTGCCACATCACATAGAGCCAACCTAATATTGGAGTATGCTAGACCTCCACCGGCGCGCCGCTTCAAATGGCGGACGAAGTGAGAGGTCGCGTCACCTTGTGTCCAGATCTGAGATGCCACGTGTACCAGATGAATGACTCCAAGTTTGACCACCGTGATGCTAGGTGCGAGCCGAGGAACACTGTTGGAGAGACCCCCCCTCATAATTTTCCTACATTGGTCATTTGATTCATAGCATAGAATGCTATAGGATTTTTTTCCTATGTAATCATGTTTTAATTGGCAATCTAGCATCCACTCCAACTTTTGTTTCACTTCCTTTGTTCCTACGAAGAGAGTACTTGCTCTAAATGATGTGTCGCTGCAAGAGCCGTCTACATTAATTAACCATGCTCTAAAAAGGTGGACCAGATTTGGCTATAGTAGTACTATACTAGGTTAGTAGGTGACCTTGCGCTTGGCTCTTCTCCTCTTTCGTAGTAGGGTATTTTTTCACTCTCTCTCTCTCTCTCTTTCTCTTTCCTCTCATTTACCTAGGAGCACGTGAAGAGCTTGGGCATTTATTGCCTTCCACTATGTGGTTGATGCCATATTTCTCAAAAGTATGCCACATAATACGCATCGATGTCAAATCAAAAGATTTTGGCACCGCTCTCGCGATGTGATAGTTGGCACCGCTATGCACACAGACCCACATGTATAAACAAATCAATCAAACCAACTACACCAGCCTCTCACTCTCCCAAACAAGTGTTTTTTATTGCCTCGGTCCTCTCTCTCTCTCTCCCGCGCAAGTGTTTTTTCATTGCGTGAGTTAATTTGGCACCGGAGCAAAGTAGGTGATCTAGAATGGGGCACCAGGTGAGAAATGGAGGGGAATCAATGCCAAATGCATCACAAGTGAATTTGGCACGTGTTTTGGCCTATATAGTGGAGGGCCTGCTGGGTGTCTGTGAGTGCGTCCTTCTGTGCATGCCTCCGTGAAGTGGTGAATTGTGCGTGAATGCGTCCTTCACGTGGAAGAAGTGTGTGCTCAAGGCACCCTCAATTTACTAGCATGCAGGGTGCTACCCCGAGTGGTTTTCAACTTTGTTTACTTCACTGCGTGTCAGATGGACCTCTAGTTTACTTATTTTCACCCACTGCCACATGGGCCAGCACACGAAGATAGAGAACACGAGCTGGCAAGGCAGCATGTGGACTGGTTGACCGGTCAACTAAACAATATACGGAGCTATACAATGACACAGTGAGCGTATAATCTGTCGGTATGGAGAATTTGAGTGAGAGGGGAGGCCCATGAGAGATAGCAGAGAGAGAGAGAGAAAGAGATACTCCCTCCTTTCGATAATGTAGTGCCAACATTTTTTTTAAAGTCAAACTTTTGAAACTTTGACCAAGTTTATAAAGAAATTACTTATATCTACAATACCAAAGATAAATGATAGTATGAAGTAAGTGCATGTTGTGATGAATCTAATGATCGTTCGATATGTAAATGTTTTTCTCCACATATACCTGGTCAAACTTTTCTGAGGTTTGACTTTTCAAAACATCCATATGCTTATGGACGTGAGAGAGTCCCTAACTAGAGAGAGAGATATAGAGAGAGAGTGTGTGTGTTTGTGTGAAATAGAAAGAGTGGGTGGAAAAAGTGTGTGTGCATGTGTGAAAGAGACATGGACAACACATGATAAAAGTAGAGAAAAAGCGTGTGTGTCTTATACAAACATATCACCCATGCATCTTCGACAACGGAAGCAAGGTGAGGAGATAGTGTGTGGTTGTTTGCAACCGAGAGAGAAAGACCCCTAGCACGTGGCCAAGAGGGGTCTGACAAACAAGGGAGAGAGGTCGAGAGAAACGTACGGAGAAAATGCAGAGATTGGGAGGAGAGAGTGTATGTTTGTCATAGAGAGATCCCATGGAGATCGTGAGGGGACTACATGGGTGGGAGATCGAGTGACAAGGTGTGTGCGTGATAGAAGATACCCCAAGAGATACCGAGATAGACGTATGGATGGAGGAGACAATACGTGTGTTCCTGATGGCTAGTGAGAGATAATCATACTTAGGGGGGAGTGCTTGCGCCTATGCTGGAGTGAGGGATTATGGTACTTAGGGGGGTGCGTGTCACATAGAGAGAGAACAAGGGTGGAGAGTGTTGGATGGGTCTATATGTAGCGCGAGTGAGACATGTGTATGTGTGAACCAGGGAGATATAAAGTTTGAGAGAGATAGAGGAGCCCCGATAAGGCTGAGTGGTGCGTCAAATAGCTGAGAGGGGGAAAGAGATATTCCATCCGCTCGATAATGCAGTGCATGTAAATTTTTTAGAAGTCAAACTTTGGAAACTTTGATCAGGTTTACGCAAATGTTATTTATATCTACAATACCAAAGATACATCATACGAAACTACATCTCATGGTGAATCTAATGGTATATGTTTACCGCTCTAGATGTAAATATTTTTCTCCACGTACATGGTCAAACTTTGTGATGTTTGACTTTTCAATAAATCTATATGCTATGGACCGAAGAGAGTGCCTAAGTTAAGAGAGATCAAATGCGTGTGAAGGAGAATGAGTGAGTGTGCACAAAGAATATGTGTGTGAAAGAGAAAGTGACAATAAACGATAAATTAGAGAGAGAGAGAGAGAGAGTATGTTCTTTTGTTTCTTATGCAATCATATCATGGATGCATCTCCGAGATAAAAAAAGCGAGGTGAGGAGATACACGAAGATAGCTAGCGCCTGATTGTTTGCGACGGAGAGAGGCACCCCTATAGCACATGTCCAATAGAGGTCTGGCCAATAGGGAACAAAGGTCGAAAGGGACACATAGAGAACATGGACACATGGGGAGGGAGAGAGGATGTGTTTGTGATAGAGAGATCCCCTCGAGATCGTGAGGGGACTATATGGGTGGGAGATCGAGGGAGGTGCGTGCGCGATAGAAAGATGCCCCGAGATAACTCGAGATGGACCATGCACATGTTTGTGATGGAGACTAAGATTAGCTAGTCATATACATATAGGGGGGACTGCGTGTTCTTACAATTGAGTGAGAGACCATCATACTTGGCTAGCTAGGCATGAGATTGTGTGTGTGCGTGTGAGATGGAGAGAGAACGAGGTAGAGAGATAGAGTTTTAGATGGGTATATCGAGTGCGAGTGAGATATGCATGTGTATGTGTGACCCAGGTAGATGGAGATTTGAGAGAGAGGGAAGAGCTCCGAGACGACAGAGTGGTGCGTGAGAGAGTTGCAGGCAACGAGCCAAGGAATTTGTGTGTGTATGATGAGTGCACCCAAGATATCTAGATTGGACTAGAGAATCATACATAGTGTGTGAGAGAGACCTATAGATGTAGTATATATGCATGCGAACTACAAAGACCCCCCCCCCACACACACACAGAGAGAGAGATGGAGAGAGAGGGAGAGGGGCGAACAAGGTTTGTGTGTTGGATGCATGCGATAGAATTGAAGATTGTTGGAGAGAGAAAGAGAGAGGGAGATAGATAGAGAGAGAGAGAGGGAGGTCGCGTTTTATGCATCAAATACTGATATAAAGCTTGTTTCGGTATAAACTTGCATTCAAATATTTAAATTGGAGACCATGTTGTAGGCAATCCACACATGAATGGAGATATGCGTATGTCAAACAAGTTCATTAATCTGACTTTCAACATGTTCATGGAGTACTATAATACTGTACAACATGCTACTTGATTGAGGTGTTCAATTTTGGATTTAGTTCACTATTTCGACCTGGTGAATGAGCTATTTCATTGAATCGAGATATTTCATTTTGGGTTTGATTCCCATTTTTGAGTGGGTCAACTATTTGTCATATAGTAAATTGCTAGCAACAAGCATGTAAAAACACATTACTCCCGAGCATCATCTCTCCATCTAAAAAAGAAGTGGCAAGCTAATATTTCAAAATTTGATTCGAATCGACTTGGTAAGGTAGACGGGGATGCTTGTTCTCCCAAAATTTGAACGAACCATTAAACACCCTCTGCTCGGTGGAATTCGCCCGAGCAAATAAATGGGAGATGCGAAATTACCGGCCTATGTGGGACACGCATCAGTTGGCATGTTGTACATCGAGGGTAGGTTTGTAACTTCATCCAGGTGCGCCTTCTCCTCGGCCGAAATGACATGTCCCGAATAATTCATAAACCATGGTCGGCAAAACACCCTCTCCTCGACCGAAATAGCTCGCACCCACTATTTCAAAACATGCTCTCCTCACCTCAAATCGCTCGCGCCCACTATATTTCAAAACACGCCCTCCTCATCCGAAATCGCTCGCGCCCACTATTTGGGGAGAAGCAAAGTTACTCTACTATCCCCGACCCTCAGTACACAGACCCAAGCCGAGAAGCCTAAAGGCAGGGGTAGAACTATAACTCCCCCCACATTTTAGACAAATGCGGCCATAAGACATGGTTCCACTTCCCTCCCAATTCCCTCCCCATTCATACCTCATGGGCGCCAAATCACCTTCTCCCCGGAAGCTCCCTTCTCCGGAGCTGCGAAACCTCAGCCCCTCCTCCATAGTGCCCCCCACCGCACCAATTTCACAGTCGCCCTCCTCCCTAATGCTGGAGACGTTGTCCATTTGCCGTCGTGCACTGGGTCGTGTGCCTCTTACTCCGTGATGCTGGAGTTGCCTCGACGACGGCCGCGTGAACCGTACCGGAGCCGATTCACCCTCGCTGTTGTTCACGGTGCCGGAGAGGCTCCAAATTTGGATGCGTCCAGAGCCTCGGTGCTGCTTCCCCATAGCCGTCGACCGTCACGACATCTCTGCTTCCCTGCTGCCAGTCGCCACCGCAACTGCGCCGGCCTCACCGACTCGGCAACTAGAGCTTCCTACTTCACCGTGCCACTAGATAGGTCACACCCTAATCTCAAATCACTTTATTTCGGCGTCAGTTGTCTGAATTTTTATTCTGGGCCAATCGATTCCCAATGGGAAGCAGCATCCCTCAAGACGGCGGAGCTCCTAGGCTGACGGTTGTCTGGTGTCTAACGTAAGGGTGCGGGGGCGCAAGTTCGCCGTGGAAGTAGCGCTTAGATGGCTATCTTAGAGTTGTGTGGGTTGAAGGTACTACCGTCGCCGGATCTAGATGATAGTAGTCTTTGTGGATTGGCTCGGGGGCGGCGCAACCACGGCAGTGCGGTGGGGCAGGGAGCGGGGTTTTGGTCAGGGCCACGGATGGTGGAGGCAGGCTGCTCTGCCGTTGGTCACTAGCTCTTTGGGGAAGATTCTGAACAGTGTCAGTCGGGAGGCACAAGACGCATCAAGCCATCTGGCATAGATCGGACAGTAACAAAATAAAATAAAATCGTGTGACCCCAATTTAGTCTTCAGTCAACAGACATGTGACCACTCTCATACCTTGTTGTTGATCTCTTAGGGTATTTCTTTAGATCAAAGAGATGTGTCGTTCTTAACATTATGCGTTTTCTGCATCTTCAGCCACGCCATCTTCTGACTCATCACAGCTGCTCCAACAAGGGAAGCATACACCAGAAGGGAGCTATTGTCCCCACTCAATAGTTCCCTACATCGAATGTGCGTGCCCGACATGGACAACCACAACAACTGCAGGGCCATCGACAAGTCAGCACATGATGCTCACTCCTATGGATGGCGGCCAGATAGGTTGTACCCTCATCTTACTTGTGTGCAACATTTATGGCTTTGTTATTCATCTAAGCATGGAAAATAGATTATCACATTTCATTGTATATTCATGTTGATCTCTTACGGGTCTTGTTCAGGAGTTAACGTTGTTCCATAGTTCAGCTAAGAGACTTGTTCTTTAGGTAACGTTGTTCCATAGTTATCATCCATCAGCCAATGCTATCCCACAGGCTGGTGATTATAGTATTATACCATTTCTAGTATTACCTATGTTGTTCTTTAATACTTTTGTGTGCCATCTAGTTAATCTCGAGTACAAACGATACATATTCTGTAGCTTTCATATGTGTTCTCCCTTTAGTTTTTGAGACCAATTGCTGCTAGTTAACCCCAGTCCTACTATTTATGTCGTCTCCTACAGGCACTCATTACATAAATCTAACTACTAGTTGTCTTCCATGTATGTCAGATATAATTGCACTCATTGATTTATGCACAAGAACCTCACGGAGCAATGTAACGGCCAACAAACTTGACGTTGATGATACCCAATATGATGGAACATGTAAAGGTAGTTCTTCACAAGACTTGCAGAAAGATGATGAATCATATTCACCCCACAAGGTCCTTGCTCTTACTTGGCCCTTGATATGGGTACAGCATGCATATAATGTCCTGGAGTGCATCTACTCTGTTGCAATGCCTTGTGCTTAGCCTGCTGATCATGCATGTAAATATGGCATGCCTTCATGTTTTTCAGTAACTATTCCATTCATGATAACATGTTTTCAAATTCAAGTACTATCATTCTACTCTATCGCAATGCCATCTGCTTACTTTGGACATCATGCTTCTGAATATCTTATGCATTGTTATTCATCAGTATGTACTTCATCTGTCTACCATACCGTGTTCTTTTTTTACATTGAAGTGATGTTCTAGTGGTCTCTTGCAATGCCGTCTTAGTTTCCCAATCATACACGCATATGTTGCCTTAGTGTTTTTCTGTATGTATTCCGCTAGCATACTGTTTTATATTCAAGTAGTGTTTTCTTACATTGTTGTCCTGTCGTGTCCCTAGCTCTTACATCATACTCCCTCCGTCTGGATTACATGTCGCAGAAATGGATAAAATTGGATGTATCTAGAACTGAAATACGCCTAGCCCATCCATTTATTTCCGGATGGAGGGAATACATGTCAATATGTCATGCCTTTCTATTCTTTAGTACCTATTCCATCTGTGTTGTAGCATGTTTTATAATTGAAGCACCATTCCTCTATAAGGCATGCAAGGGGAAGATGGCTATGTTCGAATCTGAAGGGTTACAAACCAGGTCTTTGCAAAAGATCCAAATGCTAGGAGATAATAAACCAACTCCATTTTTCATACATACTGCTCCAGCACAGAGAAACCCAACTCCCACTAATAATAAGCAGATTCCAATGGCCAAAGAACTAGTCCGCTCCAGTCCAGCAAAAGAATGTCAACTCCATTCTAAGAAGTGTGTGCGTATCCTTGCATCATGAAATTTTATAGCATTCTGACCATATTTTCTACATGTTTCTTACCCATCTCTCTTTTACAAAATAAGGTTAAATGATAGAATACATCCTCCATTGGGATTGTATTCGAGGAAAATATCTTGCGGGAATTCTCTGTGCTCCAATGCTGATGTAAGTACCTATTGTATATCACTATATTTTTACACCAGCATGTATTTTGTTAATCAGCGTGAATCCAACCTTTATCTGATCTAAAATTAGTGGTAGCAAAATATTAAAGGCACCAATGTTGATTTTTGTAAGGAAAAATGCCTGGTAGTTTTGCATACTGAGCTGCATGAGTGTACTATCTCATATCATGCACATTGTTGAATTGCAGTGCTGCTCTGGTTGCCCATTCATTCATTATGTCAATGTTGCTTTCACATTACCTTACCTGGCTGATGATAGCTATGCCATATTGTGTTAATTTTGTGTAGGCTAGTTGCCCAAACATTCGTTGTGTCAATGTTGCTTTCCTATTACCTGACTTGGCCAATGATAGCAATGCTAGTGTGTTAATTTGGTGCAGGCTGCTGAAGATAAGTAGACAAACTCTGAAAATAGCAAGGCAACCCCATTGTTTCTTTCCAATAAATCTAGGCCAAGTAATATGGCAATAACTCATGATTAATCTGTTCGGTTCCCCTCCTAATTTATGTTATGATGCAGTGGTTGAGACACTCTCCACTATCAATAATACAAGCCTGCCAAAATCCCATCTGAATCTGTTCAGTTTCCTCTAACTCGAATGCAACGGAAAAAATGTATGTTTGTGAACCAATTAACGGCCGAACCAATGATGGAAATGGTGGAGGAATCAGAGGTGCACATTCGTGTGCAACAACAACTGATCAATGTTTTTAGAGACAGTGTAGCAAAGCAGCAAGAACTTGCCCACATGCTTATGGGCGTCATCCGCGCTGAGGTTGCAGATTGTGACGTTGTAGATCGTTAGGTTTTGTTCATTTATTTGCACTGGCATCAATCTTTGATTGCCCAGTGGATGTAATTTCCTGTAATATATGCTGGATGTGCAACATTTTTCCCTGTATGTCGTACCTTTGCTTGATTGGTTTCGGTCCTGTGCATAATTGCTCATCATAATGGGCTCAAATTATCTAATTTGGCCTAAAGATATGAACGAACTTTAGTGGGCCCATTAAGTTAATGGGTCGTACCAGGCCAAAAGTTAATGGTCGGCCCTCCTACCTCCCGGGTCGTTAACAGGCCGACATCGAAGCGGGCAATAGGTGGGCCCATT
The DNA here is from genome assembly GCF_018294505.1 of Triticum aestivum. Lineage (NCBI taxonomy): Eukaryota > Viridiplantae > Streptophyta > Magnoliopsida > Poales > Poaceae > Triticum > Triticum aestivum. Next base: position 301,039,743 of record NC_057801.1, read on the forward strand.
TGATTTCACAAGCCGTTAACAGGCCATTACTAAGGTCGGGCTACATATGGCCCAACTATATTGTGGGCCTTTAGCAGGACGAAAGAGACAGCGGGCTGGTACTACACCTGAAGAGCATGGGCCGCTAAGAGGCCGAAAGTCAGGTCGTACTATAAATGGCCCAACTGTGTTGTGGGCCTTTAGCAGGCCAAAAGAGAAACCGGGTTGGTATTGGACCATGAAGGCATGCGCCATTAAAAGGCCAAAACTCGGGTCTGACTACAAATGGCCCAACTCATTTATGGGCCATCAACAGGTTGAAAGACACACCGGGCCAGGAATTGGCCCAACACTTAAATGGGTCGCTAAAAGGCCAAAACACAGGTCCGACTACAAATGGCCCAACTCATTTATGGGACGTCAACAGGCTGAAAGACACACCGGACCAGAAATTAGCCCAACACTTAAATGGGTCGCTAAAAGGCCGAAAGATGTACATCCTGGAAATTGGCCCATCCCTTGAATGGGCAGTTAACAGGCCGAAATCATATCGGGCCGATATTGAGCCCAAATATATAGCGGGTTGTTAACGGGCTCGAACTGACGATGGGCTGCAATGGTGTCAAATCTTTAAGTGGTCGTTGACGGGCCGAATTGGCACATCTTGTAAGTGTCGTGGGCTTAAATGGACCTGACACAAGTAGGCCTTATATGGGTCGGCCTGCTAATTTTTACTGGGCCGGCCTTTTTCACCGGAATGGGCCACTGTTGGGCCGTGGCACGTGTCGACCTATCATAGGCGCTTCCTGTCCAATGAGTGGATGACATCTGTCCCAACTGTGAGGCAACACATGGTTCCATCGGCCAATGAGAATTTTACACGTGGAAAATCGGCATTGGTCACGGTTGTTAGCGGGTTATCGGATCCAAAACCAGACCCGATAGCTTAATGGCGTCCCGTTATGGTGCATGCCACATGTCGGTCACCCTTGACGAAAGCACTTCTATGACACGCGATTTATCGACATGGAAGTGGACACTTCTGTGATGATAATTTTGGTAATGTCATGGAACACCTCTACGACAGCACAGGTATGCCTATCTTGATTCTGTCATAAAATCGTCATGGATGTACATGCATGATAGAAAACGTGACCTACTGTGACAAACACGTATCATCACGGAAGTGTATTTTTTTGTAGTGACTACTTATTCCCGTTGGAAAAGGATTGAGCAGAGATATAGCGCAGAACTTGGGAAGGTCTTCATGAACCACCGGTAGATTGGAAAGAACGAATGAATTGAAAAGATAAAAAAGGAAATGGAATCTTGAACAAACCACTATGAGAATTTGAAAAAGAATGAAGAAGAGAGAATGAATCGCCGAGAAGAATTATAAGAACAAATATGCTTGAGGGGATTTAGCTGCAAAAGAAAGAAGAGATGACGAGCAGACTAGAGAATACTTAATCGGAGCACCGGAAGAATATGGAGACGAACGAAGAGGCATCAATTCCAAATAATTGGAGAACGAAGCTGAAAACTCAGAACGAAGAAATCTTCTGGAATGATGGCCTCTGGTGAAATGAAATGAAAAACGACTCCTGGCATACTCCGGATGGGTAAGAAAAGAATTTCTAAGAAACAGAATAAACAGAATAATTTGAGAGGATAACAAGAAGCTAGAACCATGAATCTTTGAGAGAACGGACAAGATTTAGGAGAAACTCTTCTTCGTTCTTCAAATGTAGAGAATGACGATGAGAGACACCACCAAAATTGTTGAGACACTCCGGAAGAATGAAAAGAGGAAAGGTTGAACCAACGATGAGAAGAATTGAAAGCGATCTTGGGGAAGTCATATGACTGATGGAATCCATACTTACATCACTCCTTGAAACGAATTTGGGAATGACTCCAAAAACTAGAAGAGTCAAGTAAGATCCTGGGAAAAGACCGGTGGGTTAGGCCCACTGAAGAGAAAACACCATTGAAAAAGGATTGTTGAATGAGAAATGATGCACCGGAACGATTGAAAGACTAGAATGAGGTAACAACCTCGAGTTAATTGGAACATAGACAAATCTCCTAAGATGTCTTCCGCACTCCGGGACAATAGAATACCGAGAGACAAATGAGCAAGAGGAAACATTTGAGCAAAGGCAAGGAATACGATCAACATCGAAAATTTGGAATTGAATCCACTAGAAAGGAAAACAAGATGAATCAATGATGAACTTGACGAGAATTCACCGGTTGAAGTGATTGAGGAAAATATGCATAGGCAGAAGTTGATACCCGAATAGAGATTCAGACTTCGGGAAGAAAAAGGAGTGGGAGGGCGGGAAAACAAAGGCAACTTGGAAGGGGGAACAGACAAATAACTTGAAGAGAAAGCACCGGTTGAAATAATTGAGGAAAGAATGCAAAGGCTTCGCACGAGTAGGATGGATACTCGATTACGACTCCGGCTCCGAGAAGAAAAAGGGTGGGCAGGTGGGAAAAACAAAGACAACTCGGTCCGGGGAAACAACATCGTTGAGAAAGAACTGAGGATTGATCTTGCCAAAGATGAAGATGATCGAATCAACTTGACGAGAAATGCGCCGAATGAAAAGAGCTAACATCGCAACGATCGAAAAAAAACTAACCCCGTGAACCTAAGGAAATTTTGAATGGGAAGAGTAGAAGAATTAAAACACCAACGTCAAGATTCCTCACTAGAGCGACGAAGGTGCTGAGGAGAAAAAAATGGCCTACTCTCCGATATAACTAGACTCCGAAATAGTTTTCTTCTAGACTCGACAACGGCCAAACTACGATCAATAAGGGGGCTCCTATGGTCGGTCGAGGCTCTGATACCAACTTGTCATGCCCAATATGCGATCCTATCCAAGAGGAACTCGAAGGTCCCACCAAGGATAGAAGCGCATATTGAAGACGCTTTGCAAGGTGGATATCATTACATCGTACCATTACAAAGTAGATGGGGATACATGCAAAAGGCATACAATGCCACATAAATACAACAACATCATACATAAGAGCAACATCCGACAACGGATGAAACACAAACAGAAACTCAAACGACATCCACCCTGCTAGCCCAGGCTGCTGACCAGGAACCTATCCCCTGAATGAAGAAGCGGAAGAAGGTCTCCAAAACAAGAAAGCATCGCTCTCATGTCATGATCATCGCATAACATGTACCTGCAACTGTTGTTGTAGTAATCTGTGAGCCACGAGGAATCAGCAATCCCATTACCATGGGTATCAAGACTAGCAAAGCTTAATGGGTATGGAATGGATAGGTGGTGAGGTTGCAGCAAGCGACTGAGCAATCTATGGTGGCTAACTTACGAGTACAAGAATAAGATGAGAAGCTACACAAATGGTCGCAAACTAGTAATGATCACTAAGTGATCCTGAACTACTTACGTTCAAACATAACACCACCGTGTTCTCTTGTCGAACTCACCCGAAAAGAGACCGTCACGGATACCCACGCGGTTGGTGTATTTTAATTCAAGTCTGGTGTCAAGTTCTCTACAAACGGACATTAAAAATTCCCATCTGCCACATAACCACGGGCTCGGCTCTCGAATGTTTAAACCCTGCAAGGGTGTCTCAACTTAGCCCATGACAAGCTCACGATCCGTTGAGACAATCCTCCATCGCGGGACATCCAATCAAACTCGGGATCCCGGTGAATTAGACATTTCGACAATGGTAAAACTAATTCAGCAAGACCTCCCGACGTGCCGACACCCTGATAGTAGCCGCGTATCTCGTCTCAGGCCATGTCAGGATTGGCTATGTTTCCGGCTGGCACACCCATTCGTGGCCCCGGCTACTGACAGTTTGGGACCAACACCATCAGCATTGGCCCCCCTGTTTATGTGGAATTACTCCTCTGGTTCATGACGCCCTATGCCAATTAATTTATTAATTCAGTATTATTATGTAGGCAAATGTTAAAACCAAAGTTGGGCCTCGCTGGAAGAGTTTTATTCAAAGCGAACTGTCAAGAGGGGCCCGTAAACCCTCATCATGTTAGGGACGCAAAATCAAGGAACATAACACCGGTATGACGGAAACTAGGGCGGCAAGAGTGGAACAAATAACCACGTATAAGGCCGGGCCTTCCACCCTTTACCAAGTATATATGTGTGTTAATTAAATAAAAGATATTGTGATACCCCAAGATATCCATGATATCCAACATGGAACAACCTGCAACTAGCAACACTATAAGAGGGGCTAAGAAAAGCAGTAACATAGCCAAACAATGGAATGCTAGGATAATGAAAAGGTTAGAGGTTGTTTCATGGCATAATGGGAGGCTTGATAAACAAGTGGTAGGAAGCGTGACATAGCAATAGCATCGAGACAACTAGCAAAGCAAAGATAGTAGTGAGATCCAGGGTAACGGTCATCTTGCCTGAAATCCCACTAGGAAGAAGATCGAGTCCATGAAGAAGATGAACGGGCGTAGACGAACCAAGCGTAGTAGAACGAATCCTCACGTCGTAATAAAACAGGAACTATCGAGAAGTAGCACAACGGAATGAAGCAAACAACATGGTAAACACACAACACATAAACATGCCATGATGCTCAACCAAGGATGATGCATGATAGGGCTATATGATGCGACTCATGTCAAGAGATGATGCATACATGAACACACATCAAAGCAAGTTTAAATGAGGCCGGAAACAACATATAACAATTCTGGTAAGTCCTCATATGCAATTTTCGAAATTGGTCCAGATCTTAACAATACATTAAGTTGAAGTTGTTAAATAGCAAGTTAAAATGCACCATGATGATGTACACGAATTTCTAGTCAAGTTGCATATAAAGTTCATTTAGTTCGGAGCTACGGCCTAGAAGATATGAGCAAAACAAGTTAAACATGGCATTGATGCAAAATGCATTCAAACATCAAGCAAACTCACTCCAAACATGGATGCAACAAGATAATATGAAACTACATGCAATTCTAAGCAAGTTTCATATAGAGCATGCTCAAAACGGAGCAACGGTGCAACACATACACTCCAAACAAGTTATAACAACAATCTACCCAAAATAGCAAGTAGGCACTTTGCAATCATCAAAACAACAAGCTACAAGAAATATATGAACACAAACTTGATATGCAATCAAAGTACACATTCCATGCTTCAATAATCATGAAGGTTCAGGTTCATAGGCATCAAGATTAATCCAACATGATCAATGCAAAAAGCAACTTAATAACACAGATTATGACGGTGAAAAACAGGGCATATGCATGAGAAGTGTTAATATGATGACATGTTGGAGGCAAGAAACCAAGATTCTACAGCAACTATACATACCAACCAATGGCATGGAATCAAATTACATATAACAAACAGTAAATAACATCAAGGCATCATATGCATATGGGTCACGGACTAGTGGGAACCAACAAGACAAGTTTGAATGGTGGAACAGTTTCTGCAAGTGTAAATCAGCAACATTATCATAGCATGTTTGCAAGCCTGGAACAGAGATCAAATTAAGTAAAAATTAATACACTTGGCATGTGGAGAAATAAATCATAGCATACTTCAATTCATGTAACTGGCGAATCTCCAAAAGAGGCATCGATTAATTAATATCAAGCTCACAACATGGCATCATGAAGTTAACAGAAAACTGGAACATCATTTAGGCAGTTTCATAGCAAAAAAATCATATGCTACAGAACTTATATATGGCATCAAGAGGCATGGGATGATAGAGAGTAACATGGACATCAAAACATGTCAACTAAGCATCTCCAAATTATGCATGGATTAGATGGTACCATCAAGCAAACATAGCAACATGATATGACAGATTCAGACTTGATAGAACGTTAACAGCAAGTAGCCCACTTCACAAGCTTGATGCACTCACCACAGGGCATATCAAAATACATGGATTTCACCACTGCAAAGACGGAATAATTATGCTACTAAAACATGTTGACATGATTCTCAAAATATAATTACACAAGAAGATATAAAAATGACAAAATGATAAGTTACAGCAGTTTTCAGCATTTAACATCAGCAAGCACTTTTGTAACAGGGATTAACATTTCAAGATGCACTCTAACATGAATGCAAAGCAAACCAACATGTATATCACTCTGACATGAACACTTGCATCTTGAGATCATTACCATAGGATGAACAGGGACAAAGTTACAACACACACAAGATGCATACATGATGTTAACAGACAGCAGATTTCAGCCGTTTATATCACTTCGCAGTTTTGCAATAAAGATTAAGGCATCAAGATGAGCAGTAACATTAAAGCAAATTACACTAGCATATAGAGCATCTAGAGATGAACATTTTGACATATCATACATCATCAGAGAATAAACATGCACAAAGTTACAAGGCACACAAGATGCACACATAATGTTGTTACCGAAAAGAGCAAAATTTCACCTCGTGAAAAAAATAGAGGATGGAGTGGATCGGGCCGCATGGGGAAGATGAGCCGGCTTGGGGCCGCGGCTGGGCTGCGGGAGCTGGGCCGGCGGGAAGCAGCAGCGGCTGGGCCTGCGCAGCTGGGTCTGGGCTCGCGGGCTCACGCGGTCGACCATCCCGATCAATGCGGGCGGGATCAGGAAGAGGCGCGACGGCGTCACGGTGCCTGCACTTGGGAAGATGGCGGCGGGCCATTGGCAGGGAGGGGAGGTCCGCGGTGGCACGGACAGGGCGGATCCGGGCACGCCTGCCCGAATCTAGCCGGAGGCGAGGCCGGCGGCGAGGGCAACGAGCTTGAGGGCTGGCATCCATGGCGGCGAGCTCGGGATGAGCGAGGCAGCTAGGCGGCGATGCTCCACGGCGGCAGATGAGCCAGGCGGACGGCGTGGTCGAGGAGGGGGCCTGCGAGGGACCTGGTGGCCAGCGGGGTCAAGGTCGGCTGGAGGCGGCGCTCCGGTGAGGCCGAGGCGGCGGCAGGGCTCTGGATCGGGAGCACCTCTCTCGATCTAGAGCTTGGGTGAGGGGATGCGGGAGGCGCGCAGTGGTTGGGCACGGTTCGGCCCGGCAATGGGCCGCTGTCGGTGTCAAAACCGGCGGATCTCGGGTAGGGGGTCCCGAATTGTGCGTCTAGGCGGATGGTAACAGGAGACAAGGGACACGATGTTTTACCCAAGTTCGGGCCCTCTTGATGGAGGTAAAACCCTACGTCCTGCTTGATTGATATTGATGATGTGGGTATTACAAGAGTAGATCTACCACGAGATCAAGGAGGCTAAACCCTAGAAGCTAGCCTATGGTATGATTGTTGTTCGTCCTACGGACTAAAGCCATTCGGTTTATATAGACACCGGAGAGGGCTAGGGTTACACAGAGTCGGTTACAATGGTAGGAGATCTACATATCCGTATCGCCAAGCTTGTCTTCCACGCCAAGGAAAGTCCCATCCGGACACGGGACGAAGTATTCAATCTTGTATCTTCATAGTCTTGGAGTCCGGCCGATGATGATAGTCCGGCTATCCGGACACCCCCTAGTCCAGGACTCCCTCAGTAGCCCCCAAACCAGGCTTCAATGACAACGAGTCCGGCGCGTATGTTGTCTTCAGCATTTGCAAGGCGGGTTCTCCTCCATGTTCCATGCGTTAGCCGAATAGTGTCCGGTTTCTTCATAAATGTTGCGCTCCTCGGCTTCCACGTCCAATAATGGCCCTCTTCCACGTGTTGCATGAATGCGAAAAGCTAGGGTATTTTTACGTTTTACCCCCCTAGCTGTGCGAATAAGCCGCATATAAGAGAGGCGTGGATCCAGATCCAAATCACACCATCCTCCTTTCGCAAGTATTCATTGAAGCATATCTGACAAGAATCCATTCCAACATGGATAGTCGACGCGGATCCTCTTCTCGCGCTCCCAGTCCTCAGCCAGGAGATTGGAGGAGATGCTCAGTCCCGCATAGCGAGTTAGTGACGCTCCAAGCAGAGGGATACCTTCCCCCAGCCTTTATGGTTCCGGTTCGAGCCAGACTGGCCACCTACAAGGGTGGGAAGCAGGCGGAGAGCGTCCCCAATCCCTCCAAAGGAGAGCGGGTTTGCTTCATCCCCTACTTAATAAGGGGACTCGGATTTCCGATACATCCGTTTCTCCGGGGGCTCCTGGAGTTCTACGGACTCCAATTTCACCACCTCACACGTGCCTCCATTTTGCACATCGTGGGCTTTGTAGCTGTTTGTGAGCTGTTCTTGGGCATCGAGCCCCATTTTGCGCTGTGGAAGAGACTGTTTTGCCTCGTACCCTGTTCTCATGAGGGGTCGATATATCAAGTGGGCGGAGCCGAAATATGGCGCATCGCCGGGACCGGATATCTATCTGGAACCCCGAAGAAGGCGTCCGAAGACTGGCCTTCGGAGTGGTTTTATATGGAAGATGCCCTGCTGCCGGATCCAGTTCGGATCGGCCTCCCGGAGTTTAGCAGCGTTCCTCTGAGGAAACGCCTGAGTTGGCGCCTGCGGAGCCCTCAACGGGAAGATGATAGGAGCATCCACTATCTGATGGGCCGGATACGGTTATTGGCCCATTCCGGATTAACCATGATTGGAGTCATGGCCACATGCATTATGCGAGGGGTGCAGCTACTCCAATATAGGGGCCACCCCATGTGGGATTTCAACGCGGAGAATGACGCCGCCCGTCATGGCTGCAAGGGGCCGGGATCGGCCGCTGATCTGGTGAAGATCCTGTCCGGCTTGTACAAGGGGGAGAAGGAGGACTTCCTCCGCACGAGTCCATTGAATGGATTCTCCATGAATAACCCTCGGAGCTGGGTAAGCGGACGTTTATATATCTGATCCGTGCTTTCGAAGATAAGTGTCTTACTTTATGATTTCGACGCAGGAACTGCGCCGGGATGTGGAGGGCATAGAAAGCCCGACTCCACAACCCGAGGATCCGGGAAGATCCCTTGATCCGGCCGCCGGAGAAGATCCGGACATAACGGTGGAACTGATTGGCGGGGTGTTCCACCAGCTCAGCATAGACAATGCTCTAGTCGCCATTACGGCTGACTACCCCGGTTTATCCCCGGCTTCCCAGGTGAGTACGACCGAAGTCCTGACACCGTTACCTTTTGAATGCTTATTTCTGTCCATCTTGTACCAACGGTGCTTCGCAGGAGGTGCCTTTACGGCAGGATGCCGAGCCCGCGGCGACCGTCCAACCAAGGTCAGTGCGGCTCAGCAGGCGGAAGAGGAGTGCGGCGCGAATCGAAACGTCGCCGCAAAGGTATGGAGCACCATTGTCCTTTAAGGGAAAGACTCCTGGGAGGTATATTAATGCTCGTGATTCTACCAGGAGAAAGAGCGCTCGCCGGACTGAGTCCGGAGAGGTTGCCAACCAAGCCTCCGCCAGCCAAGATCCAACGCCTGGTCCGGAGAGGGAGGCAAGCGCAAGGCGAGAGCCAGATGCTCCTCCAACGGAGGATGCCGACAGGTTGTCCGCCACTAGGTCTGAGGTGGAGAGCGCCATGAATCACAGGCGCCGTCGGACAGTTCTTCGTGACGCGTGTTTCTTCCCACAGGCATTGAATGCCTTTAATGCGGGAGACGTGCACCTCCGTGCTGCTCAAGATTGTTTAACCAGAGCCACGGAGCAGTATGTAAAACACATACGGGTGAGGAATTTTTACAGTTATATATGCCAGTAGCCCCCGAGACTTAAAATAGTTAAACTAACTAATTTAAGGATCATTTGTTATGCAGGATCTAACAGAGAAGAATACCCACCTGTCCCAGGAGCTTGAAGAATGCAAGGCCCAACTTGAGGCCGCACTAGCCGCTGCCGGGGGAGCCACAGAGACCCCCTCTGGTAATTCATATTTCAAAAAGAGAAATAATTTATGAAGTACGGCATGTGTATAATCTGAAAATAATATTACAGAGGGTGCCGGACTAGATCCGTACAAGCAACATCTGCTGCGCCAGCTGAAGGCCGGCGAGAAGGTGCTGATGAGGGTGCAGCAGGAGAGGAACAAACTCCAAGATGCAAATACCCAGCTGGGCGAAGAACTAAAAGATGTTCGGGTCCAGCTGTCTAACTCCGTAAAGGAGAATCGGCGGCTTCGTCACGGCATTTATAGTAAGTGCTTGAGCAAACTCTTTTGAAAAGAAGAGTTCGGCGAGGAAGTCGATTGACAGAAATATGTCTGTAGGTGTGCTCACGGGTCGTCCGGCGGAGGAGATGCCTGGTTCCACGGGAGACCCTCTTCCCGAGCTACTGCAACTGCACGAACGTGTTCGGCAGGCGATGAGCGGCGTCGTTCAGGCCTTATGGCCTTCCGTCTCCCTACCCGAGGGTCTTGGAGGGCTTGCTGAGAAGCTTCAGGGAGTACAGTGGCGTCTCCGTCTGTGGAAGATATCAGCCTGCCGTCAAGGCGCCAGGGAGGCCTGGGCCATGGTGAAGACGCGGTGCCCGAAGGCTGATCCAAACCACATGGCCGTGGTTCGACCTGCGGGGCCCGATGGGAAGGAGATCCCTGTGAGCCTGATGTACGGCCAAGTAGAGTTGGCCGCGAAATATTCCCAACAGGACTATAAATTAGACAGCCTGTTAGATGGGATTGAAGAGGAGTACAATCAGTCAGTGTGACGATGTAATTTAAAATGACATGTAAAATTCCTTCTAGCCGGATTGTAGATCGTTTGTCTTTGCGGACCTTTTCGCTTCAACCTCGGTACCCAACAGTCCGGAGTGTGTCCGAAAACCCTTACGGTTAAAAAAACCGGGGCATGCATGGAGACAAGGCGTAGGGGTCATAAGTGCTTTATCAGACAAGTGCCCAACTAGCTATGTTATATTACATGGTTAGTAAGAAACATCTTCCAGGGAGAATAGTTCCGTTAGGTGTTCCTTTCCCTGGGAGGCATGCCCTAAAGTGCACGACCGGACTGCGAAAAGAGCAGAAAAAGCATTTGGGGGCAGATAAATAAATAAGTAATAAATCATCTTTCAGGTCACCGACTGAATATTCCCTTAAGAATGCTAGCCTTCGGCTTCACCCAGTCTGAGGTACACATCCAGCTGACCCAGCAGTAACAATCGCAGAGGTGCTCCCTTTACCTCCTAGCCGAACAAACTGGAACGTAGGTGTCAGGACCCCGACTCAATGTCACATCGATCTAGCATGTAACACCTCATATCACTTTGCGGCCTCACGCACGGTATTCCCACGGGTGTCGCCTTACCTTTACCCGGGACCGTTTGCGCCTTTTGGCACACGTATATGACAGTGTCGCTAGCATCTATATGATAAGGAGCCCGGGCTGACATGGCCAGTCGTAAACCCAAAGTGGCACAAACTTACAGGGACAGGCATCCACGACCCAGCATCGAACGTGTCGGTCATCAGCGAGTGAATCCAGGCTGTAGCACTGGGCTAGCAGGACTCCGGTGAACCGGGCTGTAGCGGGCTAACAGGACTCCGGTATTCATCACGTGACATTTCCCCGAAGGGACAGACACAGGAACGAAGAAGGACACATGCCGGCCAGCCTAAGTGTTCCGGAGCAGTAGCAAGCTACCATGGCTCAGTGGAAACACTACGAGACATTTCCCGGTAAGAGAGGCTACTAAGGATAAACAACTAGATAGCCAGATCCCACACATACCAAGCATTTCAATAACATACACACAATATGCTCGATATGTGCAATACAACATGGCATCACAAAATGACTCTACGACTCAGTAGTTTTTATTCAATAGGCTCCGAGGAGCGAGATATTACAAACATAGGTCTCATGACCCAACAATCAGAGCATACAAGTCAAAACACAAGCGGAAGCTATCATGTCTGAGTACAGACATCTATAAATGAAAAAGGCTGAGAAGCCTGACTATCTACCAGATCCTGCCGAGGGCACAAGATCGTAGCTGAGGTAACAAGCTAAACGTCGAAGTCCACGTGGAACTACTAGTGAGACTGAAGTCTCTCTGCAAAAACATAAATTAAGCAACGTGAGTACAAATGTACCCAGCAAGACTTACATCAGATCTATCTACATATGCATCATTATCAACAAAGGGGGTGGTGGAGTTTAACTGCAGCAAGCCAGCTTTGACTCGGTGGCTATCCTGAACTACGACTGCAAGTAACTCTTTTGAGGTGGCGCACACGAGTCCACATATTCACCATATCAATACACCACTATGGATCCGCTCCGTCTCCCTACGAGAACGCCATCCATAGCACTCACGCTTATCTTGCGTATTTTAGAGTGTCCACTTTCACTTGTCTATGAACTGTACAAGGGGTCCAAGTTTCCATATCCGAGGAATCCGGCTATTCGAATAGATGATGTTAACCCTGCAGGGGTGTACTTCTTCACACACGCTTTCGCCACTTATCGCCCTGTACACGTCATGTACCTCGGCAACCTTCAAGCGGAAGCTGGGTGAGGGAGTCGGCCACGACCTGACTAACCAAACAAGTCTCTAGTCCAGGTTTATCGCCTATTCGGGTTCCATCCGCAAGGAGATCCGGCCGGGGTGTCGCTCACGGCCCCAAACAATGTGTGCAGGGTTCCCAAGCCCACCTCGACGGGTGGATCTACGCTTGGTACACCGTGCCACTGTGCCTAGTCTGTCCCAAGCCCACCTGTACCGGGTGCCACTTGGTAGACTACTAACACTACCTACAAACACCAGAAACTAGTTGCAACTCCTGGACAGAGATCATGTTGATTAATAAGTCGAGAGAGCTTGGAGCGCCCGGAGCCCAATGTGTGGTAGTAACTGATCATGGATCACAAACACAGAACTCAGTTCCTGAGGACGGCTGCAATGAGACAACCCACCATGTACTCCTACATGGCCTCTCATCGCTACCTTTACCAAATCGTGTTCACACACTTAGCTCACACACAGTAGGACATGTTCACACGCCTCTAATTCATCCCTGATGAATCAGACCTGACTCAACTCTAAGCAATAGCAGGCATGACAAACAAACATGAATGAGTAGGCACAACAGGGCTCAAACAACTTCTACTCATGCTAGTGGGTTTCATCTATTTACTATGGAATGACAGGTCATGCAAAGGATAAAGGGGTTCAGCTACCGCAGCAAGTAACAGTTGAATCGTTGTTGTCCTAATGCAGTAGTAGAGAGCAGGAGCGAGAGAGTGGGATTTTATCGGAATGAACAAGGGGGTTTTGCTTGCCTGGCACTTCTGAAGATAATATAGCTCTTCATCGGTGTCATCGATCTCATCGTCGGTACATGTCTATTGAGAGGGGACAATTACCGGCAAACAAGGAAGAACACAATCAATGCGATGCAACAATATGATGCATGATAATGACATGGCAAAATGAATGTGTTTTGGGCTAATGCATCTAGCAACAAGTTAAATGGGGTTGGTTTGAATACAAGATTCAAATTCCAACTCCATATATGATTATTTAAATGCCCTTCACTTCATTTGTCCTAAACAGTAGTGATAAGTTGTTCTAACATGCATGGAAATGGTACAGATGGATTCCTTGAATTTTTCTGATAATTTTTCATATATAATTTATTTAATTTGGAGTTACGGTTAATTTTCTATGATTTATTGAAGTTTTAGCTATTTCTGGAATTTCCTGAATAATAATAAATCCAGAAATGATTTATGGCGTCAGCACCACGTCACTGTGACGTCAACAGAGTCAACTGGGCTGGTCCGTGTCAAACCTGACCAGTGGGGCCCACTGGTCAGTGACTATGGCTAATCCTAATATAACTTAAACCTAACCTAGTTTAATTAGTCGGGCCGGGCCCGCATGTCAGTGAGTCAGGGGCTTAATTAACTTAACCAAACGTTAGCAGGGGACGGGCTCACACGTCAGTGACCCAGGGGGGTCAAATCCCTGGTCAACCGGGGCTAATCCACCAGCGTCTAGCCGCCGGCAACGACCAGACGCGGCGGTGGCTCGCCGGGATGGCTGCTCCGGTGCCCATTCGACGCGCGGAGGGGTTCTACAGGGAGCTCGAGCTCGTGCGCATCCAATGGAGCAAGCCAGAGGAGTTGGGGTTAGCTGTGGCGTCGGCAGCGGCGAGGGAGGCGGCGGCCGGAGTTCGGCCAACGGCGGGTTAGGCGATGCAGGGCGCTAGGGGAGGCGTTGGTGCGTGCTACGTGCTCCTGGTGAGGTGTGGAGCACGGTGGTGTGCCCGGCTTCGAGCCACGGTGGCTCTGGCCACGACGGCGACGAGGCACGGCTGCGGCGAGCTTTGGCCGTGGTGGAAGATGGAGCTAGGGGACGGGAACAGAGGGAGCGAGCAAAGAGGAGGCAGCAGGAGCTCACAGGGAGAACGATGAGGTGGGCAGCGAGCTCGGGGGCGTCTTCGGTGCTGCGAATCGAACGGCGGTGATCGCCGGCCGTGGCGATGAAGATGGCGGTGATGGCGTGGCTACAGGGCACCCGGCGTCGCGTGCGTTGGTGGAGACGAAGAGGAAGGCGCGGCGGTTCTTCTGGAAGCATCGGCGAGGCAAGGGGTGGACATTGGCCGCGGCGAACGGCGTCGGTGGCGACGAGCTCCGCTCGGGCAGAGAGGGAGAGAGAGCAGAGGAGAGGATGAGGCAAGGGAGAGAGTGAGAGAGAGCCAGGGGCTGCGTGGCGCTTCGTGGCGTCGTCTAGGGGGCGGGGAAGCAGGAGGTGGCCGGAGAAGCAGGAGGTGGCCGGGGCGCGTGGCCGCGCGCGCCGGGCTCGTGCCCTTCCTCCTGGCAAAGGAGGAAGGCGACAGGGGGGTAGCGGTGGCGGGCTGGGCCGGCCAGCTGCAGTGCTGGGCCGGTTTGGCTACCAGGTGAGCGCCAGGTAGGCTTTTGCTCTTTTTATTTTTTTCTTCTGTTTTGTTTTATTTAATTTCGTTTTGCCACTGTTTTGAATTTAAAAATAATTCAAACAATGCCAAAAACTCCTCTGAATATTTTTTATTTTGCTAGATGGACTTTTCCAAAAGCTCATAAAATATTTCAGGGGTATTTTGAAATTATATTCTAATTATATGAATATAATTCAAATTCAAATAGCTAATGATTTAAATTCAAAGTCCCAAAAATAAATCCTTAAAAATGTTCAATATTTTGGTTGGGACCAGAACCCTTGCCAAAAATTATCAAACATTTAAGAAGAACATTTTGGAACAATGAATGAGATTTTAGGGTTTTTGCCCTTCTTTTATTCAGGATTTTGAGGCTTCCAATTTTCCTCAGTTCAAGTTTCAAAAATTTAAACATGATGCACAGATGGAAGCAAGCCTAGGTCAGGCCAGGACTAGGGATGTGACAACTCACCCCCACTAAACAAGAATCTCGTCTCAAGATTCATGTGTAGGGTAAGACGAAGGGGAAACGCAAACTAGTATAATCTTCATGATCCAGGGTGCACTTCAAATGAACGTTGATTTGAACACCATCTTTGTCTTGTCGTCTTGCTCTGAGAACTCCAGCTAATCATGACAATAAGAGGAAAGGAAAACTCTAGAAGGATCGATCTTCTCGAAGGTCGAACAACTCAGGATTAACTCCCGGAATGTGACATAGCAACATCTCTCGAGCTGAGAGACGAAGCATACCTCTAGAGGGATGGAGTGGAGCAGATGACGAGGTTCACTAGGTAGACAACAATTCCAGACTTAAGAATGTGGTGATCGGTTGTCAACGTAGCGAGGAGTTGAATTGCCATGATACCACAACGAGGCACCTTAGGGATGGTGACTCGTAGAAATATCCCCTTAAGTGGCAAAAAGAATTACCTTTGATATAGAGATCATTGAAACTCCTTATACCAGCTTAAGGCAAATCATAATCGATCATTTAGAGGGGTTCGGTAGAGTGGCATACTCGAACTTGGATGATGTGGATTACCTTGTTGATGACAACGTAATGGATGAATTTGCTTACCACCGGAAATGGAAGAGACCCATGGTAGAATGGCACATTGGCGGTGCAAGCTGGGAACAAAATGCAAATGCTGGGAATGATTCTGGTAACTGGGGAAGAACCCAACAATAGAGAGTGAATTCACTATTTGAAAAGGTCATAGCATTGCCGAGGAAACTGAGAGAAATCCCAGTTAGTGCCAATGATAACACGTAGCGCTTGTGCATGCTCTCAAGAACTTGAGCATTTCCACAATCATCAAGGTTTTACCAACATCCGTGTCAAGGATCCTGGCAACACAACTTGCTACCATTATGAATGATGATGGATGATGCAGATGCAAAGGAAGCTAACACTTTCTCAGATTTCACCCTAGCAATGCCAAGGAAAGAAAATCTGGATGATCGACCGAGAGACCTTTAGCACTCCGCTTCTAATGTTCTCCTTGATGTGCTAGTGTATCTCATTCATAGATATGGTTTGATATCTAGAACATCAAGTAAAAGGTCGGACTTCGGGAGCACAAGAATCCATAAGGAATAACTTCGGAGGTAAATCCTGCGAAATCCTTATGGGGAGGTGGCCAACTTATTCAATCAAGATACTACAATAATAGGTCTTTCGGCTGGGTGGTGCTGGCCACGACATCCACTTTACCAATTATCGAGGGACCAATATTATAGTTCTTGGGGAAATGTTCCAACCATCATATCTGCCTAAGATTCAGATCTGGTTGGTGTCAGGATATTCCAGACTCATCGAGTCCAGGAAGAAAAATGAAAGTTTGCAACACAATTCGACGAGATAACGTTGCGAGATTCTCGGGAAATGAACTATGATAGCAAACTCCAAAACATGAGCTGGTTATGCTACACACATGTGAACACGGTGTCCTAGACAAGCATGACCACGTGGTAGTCTTACAATAAAACACTACCGAGTTCTGGTTGGGAACCATCAGCGAGGATATCGAAGTTCTTTCATAAGTCCGGATTAGCTCTTATGAAGATACTCCTTCTCCTTGAACAAATCAGTCAGTGGCTTGGTGTGCTAGGATACACATATGGAATGAAGATGATCAGTCTATCAAACCATAAAATACTTCGCACGTGCATAACTGACTTGGGATGGTTCCAGAGGAGGTAAAAACATGCTTTCTCGAATTCACGGCGGCAACTTACATCAAATGCAAGTGAATCAAAGGAAATCACTTCTTCCATCCAAACATATGCTACATGAACGGAACACGAAGGCATTGCTTACAAAGTTTCCAACACTAGCTTAATGTTCAACAGAATCATGGTGTCAGGACCCCGACTCGATGTCACATCGATCTAGCTTGTAACACCTCATATCACTTTGCGGCCTCACGCACGGTATCCCCACGGGTGTCGCCTTACCTTTTCCCGGGACCGTTTGCGCCTTTTGGCTCACGGATATGATAGTGTCGCTAGCATCCATATGATAAGGAGCCCGGGCTGACATGACTAGTTGTAAACCCAAAGTGGCACAGACTTATAGGGACAGGCATCCATGACCCAGCTTCGAACGTGTCGGTCATCAGCAAGTGGGTCCGGGCTGTAGCACTGGGCTAGCAGGACTCCGGTAAACCGGGCTGTAGCGGGCTAACAGGACTCCGGTACTCAATGCGTGACATTTCCCCGAGGGGACAGACACAGGAACGAAGAAGGACACATGCCGGCCAGCCTAAGTGTTCCAGAGCAGTAGCAAGCTACCATGGCTCAGCGGTAACACTAGGAGACATTTCCCGGTAAGAGAGGCTACTAAAGATAAACAACTAGATAGTCAGATCCCACACATACCAAGCATTTCAATAACATACACACAATATGCTCGATATGTGCAAATACAACATGGCATCACAACATGACTCTACGACACAAGTACTTTATTTAAGGCTCAGAGAGCCATACATAACATACACACAGGTACGGGTCACACGACCCAGCATTCAAGTCATACAGTCATACAAACCAGCAGCGGAAGTAGCTTGTCTGGGTACAGACAACTAGTAAAATAAAAGAGGCTTGGAAAGCCTAGCTATACTACGTGGTCCTTCACAAGCTCAGGATCACCACCTGGGCCTTAGCCTACTCATTGATGTCAACGTCTACGAAGAACCCATCAGAAGGGGTTGCAGCGTCTTCTGTAAAAATGTAAATTATAGCAACATGAGTACAAAGGTACTCAGCAAGACTTACATCAGATCCTACATACATGCACATTATCAAGAAGGGTTGGTGGAGTTGTTGCAGCAAGCCAGCTTTGACTCTTGGCTAGGCTATCCTACGAGACTCCAACTTGAAATGGTTTTGCGCACACGAGTCCACTACTCACCACTTCAATACACCACCGAGGATCCACCTCCGTCTTCCTACGGAAGAGCCATCCTCGGCACTCACACTTATCCTGAGGCTTTTAGTAGTTTCCATTTACTTGTCTATGAACTGTATAGGAAACCAAGTAGTCCTTTACTGTGGACGCGGCTATTCGAATAGATCATGATAACCCTGTAGGGGTGTACTTCTTCATACACGCTCTCACCACTTACCGTCGTTTACACGACATGTACTCGGCAACATTCAAGCGGAAGCCCAACGTGGGTGTCGGCCACGACCTACCTAATCACCTAAGTCTCCAATCCAGGTTTATCGCCTATCCAGGTTCCATCCACAGGGAGTCCGGCCGAGGTTTCCCATACGGCCCCGAACGATGTGTACAGGGGTCCGTGACACCTAACGGGTGCCCGGTATCCCCGGCCACGTACCTACCGCATCACAGCCCACCCCTACGGTCAGCGCTGTCCACGGCCTCCAGTAGGCTACAAACACCAGAAACTACTTGCAACTCCTGGACGGAGAACTAGGGTGAATAAGAAGCCGAGAGGGTCCATTGGTTTCAAGCCCAATGCATGGTAGTAGCTGATTCTTAAATCACACATACAGATCTCAGTGCTTAAGGTCGGCTTCAATGAAACAACCCACCATGTACTCCTACATGGCCTCTCATCGATACCTTTACCAAATCGTGTTCACCACACCACTCTCATTACCGACATAATCATTTCACTCTAGCCCATCACCCAGATGAACCAGACCTCACACGACTCTAAGCATAGCAGGCATAGCAAGGTAGGAACAACACATACATATGGATCAATCAACTCCTACACATGCTAGTGGGTTTCATCTAGTTACTGTGGCAATGACAGGTCATGCAGAGGAAGTAGGTTCAACTACCATAGCACACAGCTGTTTGAAACGTGTTGTCTTAATGCAGTAAAAGAGAGCAGGAGCAAGAACATGGGATTGTATCGATATGATCAAATGGTTGGTTGCTTGCCTGATGGTTCGATGCACTGATACGGTTCATCGTTAGGGTAATCACGGTACTCCTTGGAGGCAGAACCTGCCGCAAAGAACACCGATACACAACCATCACCAAACAATGTGCAACAATATGATGCATGCATGAAACATGGCAATATGAGTGTGTTGGGCTAATGCAACTAAGACCAGAAGGGTTTGAACCAATTTGAAGCAAAGATTCAAATTTCAAACTCAAACATGGCCCTTTAAAGTGTTTTTCCTTGTTCTGCATTAAACATCAAGTTAACTTGTTTAATCATGCATGAAAATAGTACAGATGGATAGATTGAATTTTTCTGATCATTTTTCATATATAATTTGTCTGATTTGGAGTTACAGAATAGAAGTTATGAATTTTTGAAGTTTAAACTATATTCTGGAATTTCCTATATTAGATTAAATCCAGAAAATCAATTACTGCGTCAGCCTGACGTCAGTGTGACATCAGCAGGTCAACGGGACACGTCCGGGTCAAACCTGACAGTGGGTCCCGCGTGTCAGTGTGATTAATTAAACTAAAATTAATTTAAACTAATCCTAATTAGTTAACAGGGCTGGGCCCCACCTGTCATCGACTCAGGAGAGTCAACCAGGGCCCACCCGTGGTCAAACCCGGGTCGGCTGCACCGGCGTTTAGCCGCCGGCGAGCCCGACGCGGCGGCGGAAGTGATTTTTGCCGTTCCGACAACCAAACGAGCCGCGGAGGCCACCGGAGAGGAGCTGAGGTCGAGCCGCAGCTCTTGGTGGAGTCCGTTGGGGTCGGGGTGGCCGGAGTTGGCGCCGGCGACGACTTTGGCGGCCACCGGAGTTCGGCCGAAGTCGAACTTGACGCAAGAGGGGTCGGTGAGGTGCGGGGAGTAGCTAGTTAGGTGCTACGTGACGCGGTGAGCATGATGGACACCGTGGAGTGGCCGGAGGGTGACCGGGAGCACGTCGACGACGAGCTCCGTGGCGGTGGGTGCGGTTGAGCTCCGGGAGGTCGCTACACGGCTCGGGAGCAAGAAAGAAGGGAGGGGAAGATGGCTAAGCTCACGGGGAGTTCGACGAAGCCCTTGGTGCGGCCGGGGACGGACCGGAGCGACGACGGCGTTGAAGGGGATCTCCGGCGACGGCGGTTCGGTCGAGGTCGATGCAGTGGGCTCGGGCCTTGCGAGCGCTCGGGGCTTGGCTTGCTCGAAGGACAGGAGGGTAGCGGAGCTCCTGGACACGGCGGCGCGGCGTGGGGTCGACGGAGGGCGTGGCTACGGCGAGGGGGTGGCGGCGATGGCGTCGGCCATGGCGGGGGAGCGCGAGAGAGAGGGGTTGGGGGAGAATGGAGGTGTCCTGCGGGTTCACGGCGCTGTGTGGAGCTCATCCATCCATCCCCGAGGCGAGGAGGTGGAGTAGGGTGGCAGCCAGCTGCGTGGCGCGCGCTGCGGTCGCCGTCGGGCACCTGCCTGCCTGCCTGGCCGGCAAGCAGCTCGCTGGAGCGGCGCTGGGCTGGGCCGGCAGGTGGGCCGGGTGCTGGCGCCAGGTAAGTTTTTCTATTTTTTTCTGTTTTCTGTTTTTTTAATACTTCTGCAACTTTGTTGAATTAATTAAAATACCTAGGCAACTCCTAAAATCACCAAACTACTCCTGGTCCATAGTTGGATTATTTCCAACATGAAACATTTTAGTTTGGAGATATTTGAGCATTTAATTATTTTATATAATTTTAAATGCCCAAATTCAAATATTTATGATTTAATTCAAAAACCCTGAGATGGCCTAGGAAAATGTGCATCACTTCTGGCAGAGGTTCTGAACCAAGACAAAAATGATGGGCATTTTAGAAGGGCATTTCAGGTTCATTGAAAAAGTTTTTAGTAAACCCTAGTTGGTTTCAGAAGGGCTGGGGGTTCTGTCATCCCCATTTCAGGTTTCTGATGAAAGAATAAACATGATGCAACACTCTAATGCATGACTAGCTAGGGTGTGACAACTCACCCCCACTCAAAAGAATATCGTCCCGAGATTTGGGTTCCTCCGGAAAGAGGGCGGGGTACTCGAGTCGAAGACGATCCTCCCTTTCCCAAGTTGCTTCATCCTCAAAATGGTGCGACCATTGAACTTTGAGAAACTTGATATTATGACGTCGAGTGGTACGCTCGGCCTGATCGAGGATACGAATGGGGTACTCTCGATATGTAAGATTATCTTGGAGATCAAGCGTTTCGTGGTCCACTCCACGGATAGGATCCGAGAAGCAACGCCTGAGTTGAGAAACGTGGAAGACATCGTGGACTCTGGAGAGATGCGGAAGTAGTTCCAACTGGTAGGCAACTTCTCCTCGTTTAGCGAGAATGCGAAAAGGTCCAATGTAACGAGGAGCTAATTTGCCTTTGATACCGAAACGATGGGTTCCCTTCAGAGGGGTAACCCGAAGGTAAGCCTTCTCGTCAACCTCGAAAGTCATAGCCTTATGTTTTCGGTCATATTGACTCTTCTGACGAGATTGGGCTATTTTCAACTTTTCACGAACGATGCGAACTTGCTCTTCTGCTTCCTGAATCATATCCGGGCCAAAGAATTGTCTTTCCCCGGTTTCTGACCAGTTAAGGGGTGTTCGACACCGTCGTCCATAGAGAACTTCAAAAGGGGCTTTACCCAAGCTAGATTGATAGCTGTTGTTGTAAGCAAATTCGGCAAATGGAAGGCATTTCTCCCACTCCATTCTGAATGAGATAACAGAGGCTCGAAGCATGTCTTCTAGAATCTGGTTGACGCGTTCCACTTGACCACTCGACTAAGGGTGGAAAGCGGTGCTAAAAGTAAGGCGAGTTCCCATAGCATTTTGGAAACTTTCCCAAAATCGAGAGGTGAAAAGACTTCCTCGATCCGAGTTAATTTCCAAAGGAACACCATGGAGAGACACGATTCGGGAGATGTATAAGTCTGCCAACTGACTAGCGGTTATACTCTCACGAACAGGTAAGAAATGGGCTACCTTGGAAAGACGATCGACCACGATGAAGATAGCATTATTCCCTTTCTTGGTCCTGGGTAAACCGGTAATGAAATCCATACCAATTTTATCCCATTTCCATTCAGGAATAGCTAGGGGTTGAAGGGTGCCAGCAGGCCGTTGATGCTCTGCTTTTACACGACGGCAGACGTCGCAATTAGCAATATACTAAGCAATTTCTCTCTTCATTCTAGTCCACCAGAACCTCTGGCGTAGGTCTTGATACATCTTAGTACTACCGGGATGAATGGTGAGAGGAGATTCATGAGCTTCCTTAAGGATCAATCGTTTCAGGTTTCGCACCTTGGGAACCACTAGTCGATTCCCGAAGTATACGACCCCTTGATTATCAATGGAGAAACAATTTGCAACTCCTTTCTTGGTGTTTCTCTTGATGCAGGAAATTCCCGGATCTACCTTCTGTGCTTTGATGATCTGATCCGTAAGGGTAGGTTTTGCCACCAAGGTGGAAAGAAAACCTTGAGGAACAATGTGAAGGTTAAGCTTCCGAAATTCCTCATGGAGAAGCGGTTGACTTTGTTGTAACATCAGGTTGTTACAATAAGATTTACGACTTAGCGCATCAGCCATGACGTTGGCTTTCCCTGGGGTGTAAGTTATTCCTAAGTCGAAATCTGTGATCAACTCAACCCAACGTCTTTGCCTGAGATTCAAATCCGGTTGGGTGAAGATGTACTTCAGACTTTGGTGATCAGTGAATATTTCGCAACGATTACCAAGAAGGTAATGTCGCCAGGTTTTAAGTGCATAGACTACGGCTGCAAGCTCTAGATCATGAGTAGGATAATTCTCCTCATGTGGGTGCAATTGCCGTGAAGCGTAAGCAATTACGTGTCGATCTTGCATGAGAATGCAACCTAGTCCTTGTCGCGAGGCGTTGCAGTAGATAACAAAGTCCTTAGAGAAATCTGGCGGTACCAATACGGGAGCAGAAGTCAGGCGTCTTTTCAGTTCCTGAAAGCTGTGCTCACATTGTGGAGTCCATTCGAACTTTTTATCTTTCTTGAGGAGTTCGGTTAGAGGTTTAGCAACTTTGGAGAAGTTTTCGACAAAGCGACGGCAATAGCTCGCTAAGCCCAGAAAACTCCGAACTTGCTTGACTGATTCAGGTGGAGTCCAATTAAGGACGGCTTGAACTCGCTCAGGGTTAACAGCAATACCTTTACCAGATATTACATGACCCAGATAGGTCACTTCTGACAACCAAAATTCACATTTAGAGAATTTGGCATAAAGACGATGCTCTCGAAGTTTCTTCAGCACTAGCCTTAGATGTTCGGCATGTTCTTCCTCGCTCTTGGAGTAGATGAGTATATCATCGAGGTAAACCACGACGAATTTATCCAAATACTCCATGAAGATTGAGTTCATTAACCGAGAAAAGGTGGCTGGAGCGTTGGTTAAACCGAAGGACATGACGGTGTACTCGTATTGGCCATAACGAGTAACAAAGGCCGTTTTAGGAATGTCCCCATTCCTGATTTTGATTTGATGGTAGCCCAACCTCAAATCCATTTTGGAGAAGATTGAGGATCCAGCGAGCTGAACATACAGGTCGTTGATCCTGGGGAGCGGATATTTGTTCTTGATTGTGACCAAATTGACAGGTCGATAATCTACAACCATCCGGTCCGTACCATCCTTCTTCTTGACGAAGAGGATGGGGCAAGCCCACGGAGATGAACTAGGTCGGATGAAACCCTTTTTCAAGGACTCATCGAGTTGTTTCTTAAGCTCGGCTAGTTCTAGTGGTGCCATCTTATAAGGTCTTCTAGCAATCGGAACGGTTCCTGGAATGAGGTCTATTACGAACTCAACATCCCTGTCGGGTGGAACACCTGGCAATTCCTCTGGGAAGACATCCGGGAAGTCACGGACTACCGGAACGTCCTCAAGGTCTGGCAAAGGGCTGGCGTTAAGAGAATATAACTGTCGCTTGGCTATTCGGGTCAAGACATTGACTATCTTTCCCGAAGGATGGGTGAGTTGAACAGTCCTAGAGAAGCAATCAATTTTGGCATGATGAGCTGACATCCAGTCCATACCCAAAATGATATTAATATCTGAAAATTTGAGAGCTATCAAAGATGCAAGGAAAACAAGTCTGTCGACTTGGATTTCATTTCCATAACTTACCCTAGAGGTTTGCCATCTAGAACCGGGAGTAGAAATTTCCATAGTGGATGGCATGTCACAGAATGCGGTGTTATGCAAACAAGCATAGTTCTCGGATATAAATGAATGAGATGCTCCTGTATCGAAAAGAACAGATGCCGGGTGGCAATTAACAAGGAGCGTACCGAGAACGACGTTGGGATCCTCTTGAGCTTCTTCGGCAGAGATACAGTTGACATGGCCACATGTAACGGTGGCCGGCTTGGCGTGGAACACTTTCCCTGTCGGCTTGCCACGGCCAACAGCTTTAGCAGGTTGGTTGGGGTTGGTCTGGGGACACTCACGCATATAGTGGCCAGATTCCCCACACTTGAAACAAGTCACGGAACTGGTACGTGGAGGAGCACTGTTGGTTGGACCACCATAGGACTTGGCTGGTGCAGACTGTTGAACGGGGCGAGGCGCCTGGAAGGATGGCCTCGGTGTTAACCTGGGTGGCAGGGCAGTGTTGGGCACCCACACGCGGCGCTTCTGAGGGCCAGCACCGGATGAGGAACCCACGTCACGGCCATGCTTGCGTGTTGCGTCATAATCAGTCTGACCAGTCTCAGCACTGATGGCCTTGTTAACAAGCTTCTGAAAAGATGTGCACTCATGTAGACGGAGGCCGCGGCGAAGCTCAGGACTAAGCCCCTTACGGAACCTTGCTTGCTTCTTGGCATGAGTAGAAACTTCCTCAGTGGCATGTCGTGCGAGATTACTGAACTCCCTGTTGTAAGCATCCACAGAGAGTCGGCCTTGGGTGAAACTGCAAAATTCCTCACGTTTACGGTCCATGAGACCCTCCGGAATGTGATGTTCATGGAAAGCCTCGCTGAATTCAGCCCAAGTAGTAACATGGCCCGCTGGGCGCATAGCTCCATAATTTTCCCACCATAGACTGGCGGGGCCTTCAAGATGATATGCAGCAAAGGTGGCCTTGTCAGTCTTAGCTACTAGCGCAAAGCGCAGTTTGTGAGAAATACTGCGAAGCCAGTCATCAGCGTCGAGAGGCTCGACGGAGTGGTGGAACGTGGGTGGATGTAACTTGATGAAATCACTGAGTGACACCAAGTTATTTCCCTGATGGTGTGCGGTGTTCTGCTCAATACGCTCCAACAAGCGGTTGGTCTCCCGCTTGTTTCTCTCAGCTTCCAGCATAACCTCGGCTAGGGAAGGAGGATGAGGCAGATTTGCATTCCTGACTTCACTGCCTTCGGCCGGCTCTTGAGGAGCGGGGTTATTGCGCGTGTTGACCATCCTAGGTAAACAAGACAATGATTTAGTCAGAATGATAAGATTCCGACATAGAATACAGAATGTAAGGAGTAACTCGGAATGCAAGATGATCATCCGTATGACATGGTAGATACAGAAACTGCTTCTTTATTCCATCGTCATACACACCATACAAGGTTTAGTACAAGATCAAACAAGGTACTATTACGGTGAAAAGAGGATTACATCTCATCGGAGGCATCCCAAGCTCCTATACATTATTTTTCTACACCTCCGGAAGGCGGTACAAACTAGGTCATATCCCACGAGTCACGCAGGACGATAGACGACATAGCTAGTACGAACTAGTGATACTACCACTAACTCAGACCGATCCGTAGTAGTCCTCGTAGAAGTCACCTCCATAGCCTGGAAGCTCAACATGATCATATGGAAACACACGATCTCGCGGAGCTTGTGGACCATAGGGGCTAGGATGAGGTCTTGGACCAACAGACGGTGGCCTGCGAGGACCACGAGGTGGGGTGATGCCTCCTACATCACGCCAACCCATCACGTATGGCAGAGCAGATCTCACAGGATAGAGATCGCGCATATCCGAATATCCAGCTTGCACCGCTGGTGCAAACCGAGTCAACGTGGCCCAATGGTCAGCACGGGTATTGAAGAGCTCTAGCCTCAAGGCCCGATTTTCACGGTCCTTATCCTCGAGCATCTCAGCAGTGGTGCGAGTCCGTGAATCCTCCTGAGTGGGGTCAGCATAGATAGCCTGGAGATACCCTTGTGCTCCCGGAAGTGATCCTGGCATATACCGGAAATCAGAGTCCCGAAATAGGCCAGACCTAACTCGCATGATGGTCATCATAGAGTAGGCGGCGTCCTGCACAGCCATCTCATAGTAACCCCGAGTCCATAGGAGCAGTGAAGGGGCTCGGTGGATCCAGGATAAGATGGAAATATCCTGACGGTGCAGAGATACTGGCTTTGATTAAAGTCCCGAAATTGCTCTTCGACCGTGTACTCAGGATACCAACGGTATCCAGCCTCAGTCATTACCCTGACCAACATGGCAGTATGGCCGGGTACATCTAGGCATCGAGTCAGGCGAACCACTTGATTGAGGTCGCGAGTGGCCATCTGAAAGCACAACCATAATGCAAAGGCATTAGAATTTCTAGCAAAATTTCGGCAGCATAACGGCTGTAAATGCTCAAGAAGGATTTTGAGACATTTGACAAAGGATTTCATACACACTCAACAACATCATATCAAGTTCTGGGTCCATCCTAGCAACATAATGTGGCAGTAGAACTGAACTAGGCTTGTATCCATCCAACCTATAAGGTACTACTGATTAGTAACACGTGAACCTGATAGAGAGAAAGATCCTAATTCCTTAACCCCCGGTGGAAGAATAGACTGACTCAGATCAGAATGTCATAAGATAAAGGAGTAAAAAGAGCCTTACGTTCCAACCCACAAACAATTCCCCTACATATAACTAAAGAATTTCTAGACTCAACATCGACCAGTTTGGCTTGGAGAACATACAGGCAGTCCAGCTCTGATGCCAACGCTGTCAGGACCCCGACTCGATGTCACATCGATCTAGCTTGTAACACCTCATATCACTTTGCGGCCTCACGCACGGTATCCCCACGGGTGTCGCCTTACCTTTTCCCGGGACCATTTGCGCCTTTTGGCTCACGGATATGATAGTGTCGCTAGCATCCATATGATAAGGAGCCCGGGCTGACATGACTAGTTGTAAACCCAAAGTGGCACAGACTTACAGGGACAGGCATCCATGACCCAGCTTCGAACGTGTCGGTCATCAGCAAGTGGGTCCGGGCTGTAGCACTGGGCTAGCAGGACTCCGATAAACCGGGCTGTAGCGGGCTAACAGGACTCCGGTACTCAATGCGTGACATTTCCCCGAGGGGACAGACACAGGAACGAAGAAGGACACATGCCGGCCAGCCTAAGTGTTCCAGAGCAGTAGCAAGCTACCATGGCTCAGCGGTAACACTAGGAGACATTTCCCGGTAAGAGAGGCTACTAAAGATAAACAACTAGATAGTCAGATCCCACACATACCAAGCATTTCAATAACATACACACAATATGCTCGATATGTGCAAATACAACATGGCATCACAACATGACTCTACGACACAAGTACTTTATTTAAGGCTCAGAGAGCCATACATAACATACACATAGGTACGGGTCACACGACCCAGCATTCAAGTCATACAGTCATACAAACCAGTAGCGGAAATAGCTTGTCTGGGTACAGACAACTAGTAAAATAAAAGAGGCTTGGAAAGCCTAGCTATACTATGTGGTCCTTCACAAGCTCAGGATCACCACCTGGGCCTTAGCCTACTCATTGATGTCAACGTCTACGAAGAACCCATCAGAAGGGGTTGCAGTGTCTTCTGTAAAAATGTAAATTCTAGCAACATGAGTACAAAGGTACTCAGCAAGACTTACATCAGATCCTACATACATGCACATTATCAAGAAGGGTTGGTGGAGTTGTTGCAGCAAGCCAGCTTTGACTCTTGGCTAGGCTATCCTACGAGACTCCAACTTGAAATGGTTTTGCGCACACGAGTCCACTACTCACCACTTCAATACACCACCGAGGATCCACCTCCGTCTTCCTACGGAAGAGCCATCCTTGGCACTCACACTTATCCTGAGGCTTTTAGTAGTTTCCATTTACTTGTCTATGAACTGTATAGGCAACCAAGTAGTCCTTTACCGCGGACGTGGCTATTCGAATAGATCATGATAACCCTGTAGGGGTGTACTTCTTCATACACGCTCTCACCACTTACCGTCGTTTACACGACATGTACTCGGCAACCTTCAAGCAGAAGCCCAACGTGGGTGTCGGCCACGACCTACCTAATCACCTAAGTCTCCAATCCAGGTTTATCGCCTATCCAGGTTCCATCCGCAGGGAGTCCGGCCGAGGTTTCCCATACGGCCCCGAACAATGTGTACAGGGGTCCGTGACACCTAACGGGTGCCCGGTATTCCCGGCCACATACCTACCGCATCACAGCCCACCCCTACGGTCAGCGTTGTCCACGGCCTCCAGTAGGCTACAAACACCAGAAACTACTTGCAACTCCTGTACGGAGAACTAGGGTGAATAAGAAGCCGAGAGGGTCCATTGGTTTCGGGCCCAATGCATGGTAGTAGCTGATTCTTAAATCACACATACAGATCTCAGTGCTTAAGGTCGGCTTCAATGAAACAACCCACCATGTACTCCTACATGGCCTCTCATCGATACCTTTACCAAATCGTGTTCACCACACCACTCTCATTACCGACATAATCATTTCACTCTATCCCATCACCCAGATGAACCAGACCTGACACGACTCTAAGCATAGAAGGCATAGCAAGGTAGGAACAACACATACATATGGCTCAATCAACTCCTACACATGCTAGTGGGTTTCATCTAGTTACTGTGGCAATGACAGGTCATGCAGAGGAAGTGGGTTCAACTACCGTAGCACACAGCAGTTTGAAACGCGTTGTCTTAATGCAGTAAAAGAGAGCAGGAGCGAGAACATGGGATTGTATCGATATGATCAAATGGTTGGTTGCTTGCCTGATGGTTCGATGCACTGATACGGTTCTTCGTTAGGGTAATCACGGTACTCCTCGGAGGCAGAACCTGCCGCAAAGAACACCGATACACAACCATCACCAAACAATGTGCAACAATATGATGCATGCATGAAACATGGCAATATGAGTGTGTTGGGCTAATGCAACTAAGACCAGAAGGGTTTGAACCAATTTGAATCAAAGATTCAAATTTCAAACTCAAACATGGCCCTTTAAAGTGTTTTTTCTTGTTCTCCATTAAACATCAAGTTAACTTGTTTAATCATGCATGAAAATAGTACAGATGGATAGATTGAATTTTTCTGATCATTTTTCATATATAATTTGTGTGATTTGGAGTTATAGAATAAAAGTTATGAATTTTTGAAGTTTAAACTATATTCTGGAATTTCCTATATTAGATTAAATCCAGAAAATCAATTACTGCGTCAGCCTGACGTCAGTGTGACATCAGCAGGTCAACGGGACACGTCCGGGTCAAACCTGACAGTGGGTCCCGCGTGTCAGTGTGATTAATTAAACTAAAATTAATTTAAACTAATCCTAATTAGTTAACAGGGCTGGGCCCCACCTGTCATCGACTCAGGAGAGTCAACCAGGGCCCACCCGTGGTCAAACCCGGGTCGGCTGCACCGGCGTTTAGCCGCCGGCGAGCCCGACGCGGCGGCGGAAGTGATTTTTGCCGTTCCGGCAACCAAACGAGCCGCGGAGGCCACCGGAGAGGAGCTGAGGTCGAGCCGCAACTCTTGGTGGAGTCCGTTGGGGTCGGGGTGGCCGAAGTTGGCGCCGGCGACGACTTTGGCGGCCACCGGAGTTCGGCCGAAGTCGAACTTGACGCAAGAGGGGTCGGCGAGGTGCGGGGAGTAGCTAGTTAGGTGCTACGTGACGCGGTGAGCATGATGGACACCGTGGAGTGGCCGGAGGGTGACCGGGAGCACGTCAACGACGAGCTCCATGGCGGTGGGTGCGGTTGAGCTCCGGGAGGTCGCTACACGGCTCGGGAGCAAGAAAGAAGGGAGGGGAAGATGGCTAAGCTCACGGGGAGTTCGACGAAGCCCTTGGTGCGGTCGGGGACGGACCGGAGCGACGACAGCGTTGAAGGGGATCTCCGGCGACGGCGGTTCGGTCGAGGTCGATGCAGTGGGCTCGGGCCTTGCGAGTGCTCGGGGCTCGGCTTGCTCGAAGGAGAGGAGGGTAGCGGAGCTCCTGGACACGGCGGCGCGGCGTGGGGTCGACGGAGGGCGTGGCTACGGCGAGGGGGTGGCGGCGATGGCGTCGGCCATGGCGGGGGAGCGCGAGAGAGAGGGGTTGGGGGAGAATGGAGGTGTCCTGCGGGTTCACGGCGCTGCGTGGAGCTCATCCATCCAGCCCCGAGGCGAGGAGGTGGAGCAGGGCGGCAGCCAGCTGCGTGGCGCGCGCTGCGGTCGCCGTCGGGCACCTGCCTGCCTGCCTGGCCGGCAAGCAGCTCGCTGGAGCGGCGCTGGGCTGGGCCGGCAGGTGAGCCGGGTGCTGGGCGCCAGGTAAGGTTTTTCTATTTTTCTCTGTTTTCTGTTTTTTTAATACTTCTGCAACTTTGTTGATTTATTAAAAATACTTAGGCAACTCCTAAAATCACCAAACTACTCCTGGTCCATAGTTGGATTATTTCCAACATGAAACATTTTAGTTTGGAGATATTTGGGCATCTGAATATTTTATATAATTTTAAATGCCCAAATTCAAATATCTATGATTTAATTCAAAGACCCTAGGATGACCTAGGAAAATGTGCATCACTTTTGGCAGAGGTTCTGAACCAAGACAAAAATGATGGGCATTTTAGAAGGGCATTTCAGGTTCATTGAAAAAGTTTTTAGTAAACCCTAGTTGGTTTCAGAGGGGGCTGGGGGTTCTGTCATCCCCATTTCAGGTTTCTGATGAAAGAATAAACATGATGCAACACTCTAATGCACGACTAGCTAGGGTGTGACACATGGAGAAGATAAGGATGTTGTTGATGGGCTCAACAACAATTCATCCAGGTTTCCATGAAGACGGAGTTCCATAATTATGTGAACAAGTGATAGCATTGGTCAGACCCAAAATATATAATGGTGTATGCTCGAGGGTTCAACCAAGAGTAAGACAACATTACGAATATCGTTGGTTCTGGTCTGATTTGATGATAACCCATACTCAAATCAAAGGTTGGATAAAATGATAGGTCCATTAACTGATCACGAGGGTCAATCGATGAAGATATCATCTTTCTTCAACACACACTACACAAGAATAACCCTTTGGAACGAACTAAGTTAGGCAAGCTTTTATCTTCCAATTCTCCAAGTTGTTGTCTAGCTTAACCAACTAGCCCAGGGGTATCCAACACCGATTTTTGGGGAAGGGGGTGGTTTATTGGAAACCAACTTGATCACGGGCTCAACATAACAGTCAGGGAACAACCTGGTAATATTTCCGAGAAGATATTCAGAAAATCACGAACCACCGGTATGTTACTAAGCTCGAGAACAATCTCGCTTTTGAGGGCAAGACGATATGATCAATTGAGTGAGGACTTGACAAGATCCTAAATCATCAATCGAAGGGTGCACCGAAATAAGAACTAGGTAGCACGATCAGTCTTAGGATGATGATTTAATAACCAACACGTTAAGAATGAGGATGTTGTCCATTAACTACCAAGCAACAAGGTTGCTAGGAGTATTGAATTTACACATCACGATTCACTTGTCGGCATTCCGGTTGCGACAACACGGAACCGAGGGAAGAATAATGATGGCGAGAAGTATCACTACATCAAGAGTTCACAAGAGCCAGTGCAATTCTCATGAAATCCTGACATAAAAACGGTAATACTTCAGGGTAGAACAGAATCAAAAGCTGGTTGGCATTTTGATCTGCAGAGCACAATTGCTTTGACCCAATCCTAGATATGGATGAGGTACTGGAGTTTGTTTCTCCTAGTCATTCCGGAATAGAATGGCTTGACGGACCACAAGAGTAATAGCATCGATGAACGAATGCACACATAATCTTGACTATCAATTGATAGACGAGGGTCAGAAAACAACTAAAGAGGGACAACTCAAAGGAACATATGATTTTCTGAGTTGTGGATGCATGGACTAGCATGTCGAACGAATTCAACATATTACTTCCGGATAACCCATGCAGAAAGGTAGAACTGGCAGAGTCACAATATAGAATCGAGAACCCATCGAGAGCACTCTGATTGTGATCTTTCGATCAGCGAGGAACATCTGCCATAAGCGGTTCATAGTATTTGGAAGAAGGAAATACCACGAACATCGAGGACTAATGCAAAGGTTACTAATAACCTAAAGGAACGAGCAAAACTATCAACATGAAGCAAGTAGGGTGAATCTCGGGTTCAAAACCCAGGAATAGAATAACTACTACTAAGTGGCATCACGGGATGCTTACGAGAATGATGGCCAGAAGCATCACACTGGGACACAAATCATAGCTAACTTACTAGATGATCCCCTAAGACACCTAGGGTCATAATACTAGCTCCAACATATATGTCAAGGCCATAAAGTACCTCAACTCACTGATTTGTGTGATTAATCTGACCAAAGGCACATCGGAAACAGGAGGAAGGAATTTGCAAATGCATCCGACTATTTAGAAACCTGGAATGACTCGGACAGCATAACGGCTGTAAATGCTCAGAAAAGATTTGAGACATTCACAAAAAGGGTGGCATAACCACGCAGAAGCACAATATCAAGGTTTCGAGATCAACAATTAACATACGGAAGTAATAGGAACTGAGACGAGGCTTAAGTCCAACAATCTTATAAGTCTACTGATTAGTAACACGTGATCCTGATAGAAGAGAAGGCCTAGTTCTTAACCCCGTAGGAAAGATAAGATGACTCAAATCAGAAGGGCATGAGGTAAAGGAGTAAAAAGAGCCTTACGTTCCATCCCACAATCAATTCCCTTATATAACTAAAGAATTTCTAGACTCAACTTCGACCAGTTTGGCTTGGTAATCCTACAGGCAGTCAAGCTTTGATACCAACGCTGTCAGGACCCCGACTCAATGTCACATCGATCTAGCATGTAACACCTCATATCACTTTGCGGCCTCACGCACGGTATTCCCACGGGTGTCGCCTTACCTTTACCCGGGACCGTTTGCGCCTTTTGGCACACGTATATGACAGTGTCGCTAGCATCTATATGATAAGGAGCCCGGGCTGACATGGCCAGTCGTAAACCCAAAGTGGCACAAACTTACAGGGACAGGCGTCCATGACCCAGCATCGAACGTGTCGGTCATCAGCGAGTGAATCCAGGCTGTAGCACTGGGCTAGAAGGACTCCGGTGAACCGGGCTGTAGCGGGCTAACAGGACTCTAGTATTCATCGCGTGACATTTCCCCGAAGGGACAGACACAGGAACGAAGAAGGACACATGCCGGCCAGCCTAAGTGTTCCGGAGCAGTAGCAAGCTACCATGGCTCAGTGGAAACACTAGGAGACATTTCCCGGTAAGAGAGGCTACTAAGGATAAACAACTAGATAGCCAGATCCCACACATACCAAGCATTTCAATAACATACACACAATATGCTCGATATGTGCAATACAACATGGCATCACAAAATGACTCTACGACTCAGTAGTTTTTATTCAATAGGCACCGAGGAGCGAGATATTACAAACATAGGTCTCATGACCCAACAATCAGAGCATACAAGTCAAAACACAAGCGGAAGCTATCATGTCTGAGTACAGACATCTATAAATGAAAAAGGCTGAGAAGCCTGACTATCTACCAGATCCTGCTGAGGGCACAAGATCGTAGCTGAGGTAACAAGCTAAACGTCGAAGTCCACGTGGAACTACTAGTGAGACTGAAGTCTCTCTGCAAAAACATAAATTAAGCAACGTGAGTACAAATGTACCCAGCAAGACTTACATCAGATCTATCTACATATGCATCATTATCAACAAAGGGGGTGGTGGAGTTTAACTGCAGCAAGCTAGCTTTGACTCGGTGGCTATCCTGAACTACGACTGCAAGTAACTCTTTTGAGGTGGCGCACACGAGTCCACATATTCACCATATCAATACACCACTATGGATCCGCTCCGTCTCCCTACGAGAACGCCATCCATAGCACTCACGCTTATCTTGCGTATTTTAGAGTGTCCACTTTCACTTGTCTATGAACTGTACAAGGGGTCCAAGTTTCCATATCCGAGGAATCCGGCTATTCGAATAGATGATGTTAACCCTGCAGGGGTGTACTTCTTCACACACGCTTTCGCCACTTATCGCCCTGTACACGTCATGTACCTCGGCAACCTTCAAGCGGAAGCTGGGTGAGGGAGTCGGCCACGACCTGACTAACCGAACAAGTCTCTAGTCCAGGTTTATCGCCTATTCGGGTTCCATCCGCAAGGAGATCCGGCCGGGGTGTCGCTCACGGCCCCAAACGATGTGTGCAGGGTTCCCAAGCCCACCTCGACGGGTGGATCTACGCTTGGTACACCGTGCCACTGTGCCTAGTCTGTCCCAAGCCCACCTGTACCGGGTGCCACTTGGTAGACTACTAACACTACCTACAAACACCAGAAACTAGTTGCAACTCCTGGACAGAGATCATGTTGATTAATAAGTCGAGAGAGCTTGGAGCGCCCGGAGCCCAATGTGTGGTAGTAACTGATCATGGATCACAAACACAGAACTCAGTTCCTGAGGACGGCTGCAATGAGACAACCCACCATGTACTCCTACATGGCCTCTCACCGCTACCTTTACCAAATCATGTTCACACACTTAGCTCACACACAGTAGGACATGTTCACACGCCTCTGATTCATCCCCGATGAATCAGACCTGACTCAACTCTAAGCAATAGCAGGCATGACAAACAAACATGAATGAGTAGGCACAACAGGGCTCAAACAACTTCTACTCATGCTAGTGGGTTTCATCTATTTACTGTGGAATGATAGGTCATGCAAAGGATAAAGGGGTTCAGCTACCGCAGCAAGTAACAGTTGAATCATTGTTATCCTAATGCAGTAGTAGAGAGCAGGAGCGAGAGAGTGGGATTTTATCGGAATGAACAAGGGGGTTTTGCTTGCCTGGCACTTCTGAAGATAATATAGCTCTTCATCGGTGTCATCGATCTCATCGTCGGTACACGTCTATTGAGAGGGGACAATTACCGGCAAACAAGGAAGAACACAATCAATGCGATGCAACAATATGATGCATGATAATGACATGGCAAAATGAATGTGTTTTGGGCTAATGCATCTAGCAACAAGTTAAATGGGGTTGGTTTGAATACAAGATTCAAATTCCAACTCCATATATGATTATTTAAATGCCCTTCACTTCATTTGTCCTAAACAGTAGTGATAAGTTGTTCTAACATGCATGGAAATGGTACGGATGGATTCCTTGAATTTTTCTGATAATTTTTCATATATAATTTATTTAATTTGGAGTTACGGTTAATTTTCTATGATTTATTGAAGTTTTAGCTATTTCTAGAATTTCTTGAATAATAATAAATCCAGAAATGATTTATGGCGTCAGCACCACGTCACTGTGACGTCAGCAGAGTCAACTGGGCTGGTCCGGGTCAAACCTAACCCGTGGGGCCCACTGGTCAGTGACTATGGCTAATCCTAATATAACTTAAACCTAACCTAGTTTAATTAGTCGGGCCGGGCCCGCATGTCAGTGAGTCAGGGGCTTAATTAAACTTAGTTATTAACTTAACCAAACGTTAGCAGGGGACGGGCCCACACGTCAGTGACCCAGGGCGGTCAAATCCCTGGTCAACCGGGGCTAATCCACCGGCGTCTAGCCGCCGGCAACGACCAGTCGCGGCGGTGGCTCGCCGGGATGGCTGCTCCGGCGCCCATTCGACGCACGGAGGGGTTCTACAGGGAGCTCGAGCTCGTGCGCATCCAATGGAGCAAGCCAGAGGAGTTGGGGTTAGCTGTGGCATCGGCAGCGGCGAGGGAGGCGGCGGCTGGAGTTTGGCCAACGGCGGGTTAGGCGATGCAGGGCGCTAGGGGAGGCGTTGGTGCGTGCTACGTGCTCCTGGTGAGGTGTGGAGCACGGTTGTGTGCCCGGCTTCGAGCCACAGTGGCTCTGGCCACGACGGCGACGAGGCACGGCGGCGGCGAGCTTCGGCCGTGGTGGAAGATGGAGCTAGGGGACGGGAACAGAGGGAGCGAGCAAAGAGGAGGCAGCAGGAGCTCACAGGGAGAACGATGAGGTGGTCAGTGAGCTCGGGGGCGTCTTCGGTGCTGCGAATCGAACGGCGGCGATCGCCGGCCGTGGCGATGAAGATGGCGGTGATGGCGTGGCTACAGGGCACCCGGCGTCGCATGCGTTGGTGGAGACGAAGAGGAAGGCGCGGCGGTTCTTCTGGAAGCATCGGCGAGGCAAGGGGTGGACATTGGCCGCGGCGAA
Source organism: Triticum aestivum (assembly GCF_018294505.1). Taxonomy (NCBI): domain Eukaryota; kingdom Viridiplantae; phylum Streptophyta; class Magnoliopsida; order Poales; family Poaceae; genus Triticum; species Triticum aestivum. The sequence continues at coordinate 301,076,575 of NC_057801.1, forward strand.
CGGCGTCGGTGGCGACGAGCTCCGCTCGGGCAGAGAGGGAGAGAGAGCAGAGGAGAGGATGAGGCGAGGGAGAGAGTGAGAGAGAGCCAGGGGCTGCGTGGTGCTCCGTGGCGTCGTCTAGGGGGGCCGGGGAAGCAGGAGGTGGCCGGGGCGCGTGGCCGCGCGCGCTGGGCGCGTGCCCGTCCTCCTGGCAAAGGAGGAAGGCGACAGGGGGGTAGCGGTGGCGGGCTGGGCCGGCCAGCTGCAGTGCTGGGCCGGTTTGGCTACCAGGTGAGCGCCAGGTAGGCTTTTGCTCTTTCTATTATTTTCTTCTGTTTTGTTTTATTTAATTTTGTTTTGCCACTGTTTTGAATTTAAAAATAATTCAAACAATGCCAAAAACTCCTCTGAATATTTTTTATTTTGCTAGATGGACTTTTCCAAAAGCTCATAAAATATTTCAGGGGTATTTTGAAATTATATTCTAATTATATGAATATAATTCAAATTCAAATAGCTAATGATTTAAATTCAAAGTCCCAAAAATAAATCCTTAAAAATGTTCAATATTTTGGTTGGGACCAGAACCCTTGCCAAAAATTATCAAACATTTAAGAAGAACATTTTGGAACAATGAATGAGATTTTAGGGTTTTTGCCCTTCTTTTATTCAGGATTTTGAGGCTTCCAATTTTCCTCAGTTCAAGTTTCAAAAATTTAAACATGATGCACAGATGGAAGCAAGCCTAGGTCAGGCCAGGACTAGGGATGTGACAGTAGGGGTAAGCATAGGAGCCAGGCAACCCGGCTTGGCCAAAACTTAAGTCATATCGATGCATATAATGGTGAGTAAAAGGTACATGCGGAAGTATGACACATGTGTTGGGCATGGAGCCCATATAAATAAGCTTCTGTTAAAGAAGCCCCCAGGTATAACGAGTGCGAGTAGCACATCGAGTGAGTGCGAACAAAGCGCAGACCAGCCCTCAAGAGGCTTGTACTGAAAGAGGGAGGAAAAAGGAGGGAAAACAGAGACAGCGAAAAAATATAAAAGGTGGACGGAGGAAGGAGACGAACTCTGAGTCCGGCGCTAGGCGTAGAATCTTCGGAGACGGGCTGCGTTCCATGGGTTTGGCTCGAGTCGGTTGTTTGATGCGTTGCGTAGACGGTATGCACCGCCGGTAAGGACTTGGTCGATGATGAAGGGACCTTCCCACTTGGGCTTAAGTTTGTCCTTTTTCTTGTTCGGCGGGCGTAGAACTAGCTCGCCAACATTGTAAGTTTTGGCCCGTACTTCTCTGCTTTGATATCTTCGAGCATGCTGCTGATAGAATGCAGAACGGGATTTTTCCATGTCTCGCTCCTCCTCTAAGGCGTCCAAACTGTCCTGCCGATACAACTCGGCTTCTCTTTCTTCGTACATGCGTACGCAAGGTGAGTCATGAATTATATCGCAGGGTAAAACTGCCTCGGCGCCGTATACCATAAAAAATGGTGTGAATCTGGTAGTGCGGTTTGGCATGGTCCGCAGCCCCCAGAGTACGGAGTCGAGCTCCTCTACCCAGTGCGTGTTAGATTCCGTGAGGGACCGCACTAATCTGGGTTTAATGCCGCTCATGATTAGACCATTTGCTCGTTCCACTTGACCGTTAGTTTGAGGGTGGTAGACTGAAGCGTAGTCGAGCTTGATGCTCATGTTTTTGCACCAGAGTTTAACCTCGTCGGCCGTGAAATTCATGCCGTTATCAGTGATGATGTTGTGGGGGACGCCAAAACGGTGTACTACCCTGGATATGAAGTCTATCGCAGGTACGGATTCTGCCGTTTTAACTGGCTTGGCCTCTATCCATTTGGTGAATTTGTCCACCATGACCAATAAGTATTTGTGCTTGTGGGTTCCCCCTTTAAGGGGTCCAACCATGTCAAGCCCCCAGACCGCGAATGGCCAAGTGATGGGTATAGTTTTGAGGGCGCTGGGTGGCATGTGGCTTTGATTAGGAAAGAGCTGGCAACCAACGCATCTTTGGACTAAGTCCTGAGCATCTGCCCGGGCTGTCGGCCAATAAAATCCTATACGGAAGGCCTTGCCTACAAGGGCCCGGGCTGCAGCGTGGTGCCCGCCGAGTCCGGCGTGAATGTCGGCCAGGAGATTTCGCCCTTCCTCTTCGGAGATACACCTTTGAAGGACTCCGGTTGTGCTTTTCTTATAAAGTTCTCCCTCATGGACCTTGTAGGCTTTAGATCACCGAACTATGCAGCGGGCCTCATTTTGGTCCTCGGGAAGTTCCTGCCTGATTAAGTAGGCTAGGAATGGTTCCGTCCACAGGGCAATTACTGCCATTATTTCGTGGGCTGAAGGTGTTATTTCATTGGCTGAGCCACCGATTGTGTCAGAATGTTCTGTGTTCGGTGGTGCAGTTGGTTCCGGGTTGTTATTTCCGGACTCCTCTTCCCATAATACGGATGTCTTAAAGAGCCGTTCCAGGAAGAGTTTGGAGGGACGGCGTCGCGTTTTGCGCCGATGCATGCCAACACGTCTGCTGCCTGGTTATTATCCCGGGCTACATGGTGGAATTCGAGTCCTTCGAACCGGGCTGACATTTTTAAGACGGCGTTACGGTAGGCTGCCATTTTCGGATCCTTGGCATCAAAGTCTCCATTTACTTGGGATATTGCGAGGTTTGAATCCCCGTGCACCTCTAGGTGTTGAATACCCATGGAGATTGCCATCCGGAGGCCATGTAGAAGGGCCTCGTATTCGGCTGCATTGTTGGAGTCCGTGTACATTATTTGAAGTACGTATTGGACTGTGTCTCCGGTTGGGGACGTCAAGACGACGCCAGCCCCCAAGCCAGCCAACATTTTGGAGCTGTCAAAATGCATGATCCAATTGGAGTATGCGCCGTACTCTTTAGGGAGTTCGGCTTCGGTCCATTCGGCGATGAAGTTAGCCAAAGCTTGCGACTTTATAGCTCGCCGTGGTTTGTAGGTTATGTCAAATGGTAAGAGCTCAATGGCCCATTTTGCAATCCTGCCCGTCGCGTCACGATTATTTATAATATCATTGAGAGGTACTTTGGAGGCCACTGTTATGGAACACTCTTGAAAGTAGTGTCGCAGCTTCCGGGATGCCATGAACACCGCATACACTATCTTTTGATAATGTGGGTACCGGGACTTGCATGGAGTTAAGACAGTGGATACGTAGTACAGTGGTTTTTGAAGAGGGAATTTTTGTCCTTCTGTTTCACGTTCGACGACGAGTACGGCGCTGACAACTTGATGTGTTGCCGCGATATATAATAACATAGGTTCGCCCAAGTTGGGCGCGGCCAGGACCAGATTTGTTGCCAATACGGCCTTAATTTCTTCGAGTCCGGCCGTGGCAGCATCCGTCCATTCAAAGTGTTCGGTGCGCTCGAGGAGGCGATAGAGGGGCAGCGCCTTTTCTCCCAAACGGGAGATGAAGCGGCTTAGAGTCGCCACACATCCCGTCAATTTTTGTATTTGTTTGAGGTCTTTTGGGATATCCAATTGTGACAGAGCCCGGATCTTGGCTGGGTTTGCTTCAATTCCTCTACCGGATACAATGAAGCCCAAGAGCTTTCCGGCTGGTACGCCGAAAACACATTTTTCCGGGTTGAGCTTAATGTCGTATGCTCAGAGGTTGTCGAATGTAAGCCTCAAATCGTCTATTAGAGTTTCGACGTGTTTGGTCTTAACGACCAAATCGTCTACGTACGCCTCCACTGTTTTGCCTATCTGGGTGGCTAGACATGTCTGAATCATGCACTGATATGTTGCACCGGCGTTTTTGAGTCCGAAGGGCATTGTGTTGAAGCAGAATGGTCCGTACGGAGTAATGAATGCCGTTGCGGCCTGGTCTTTTTCCGCCATCTTGATTTGATGGTATCCGGAGTATGCGTCGAGGAAGCACAATGAATCGTGCCCTGCGGTGGCGTTGATGATTTGGTCGATGCGAGGGAGAGGGAAAGGGTCCTTTGGGCAGGCCTTGTTAAGGTCTTTGAAATCGACACAAAGGCGCCAGGATTTGTCCTTTTTTGGTACCATTACCAGGTTGGCTAGCCAGTACGGATGTTTTATATCTCTAGTGATCCGGCTTCTAAGAGTTTGGCTAGCTCCTCTCCCATTGTCTGTCTTTTGGGTTCGGAAAATCGCCGAAGAGCCTGTTTGACTGGCTTGAATCCTTTTAGGATATTTAGGCTGTGTTCTGCCACCCTGCGTGGGATTCCTGGCATGTCTGAAGGGTGCCAGGAAAAAATGTCCCAATTTTCCCGAAGGAATTCTTGTAGTGCGGCTTCTACATCAGGATTTAATTGTGCCCCAATGGAGGGCGTCTTTGTAGGGTTCGTTGGATGGACCTGGAATTTGACTATTTCGTCTGCTGGTTTAAAAGAGGTGGACTTAGACCTCTTATCGAGTATCACATCGTCCCTATCCACCGTGGAGCGCAGCGCAGTGAGTTCCTCTGCCGCTAGGGCTTCGGATAATGCCTCTAGGGCCAGTGCGGCTGTCTTTTTTTCAACGCGGAGTGCTATATCTGGATCACTGACAAGAGTGATTATTCCATTGGGCCCGGGCATTTTGAGCTTCATGTACCCGTAATGGGGTATAGCTTGGAAGATTGTGAATGCCTCTCGCCCTAACAAGGCGTGATATCCGCTGCCGAATGGGGCCACTTGGAACGTGACCTCTTCGTACCTGTAATTGTCCGGCGAGCCGAACACTACATCTAGTGTGATTTTTCTTGTGCAGCGTACTTCTCGACTAGGGATTATTCCTCTGAAGGTTGTGCTGCTTCGCTCAATGCGGCTCCAGTCAATTTCCATTTTTTGGAGGGTTTCCTCGTAGATGAGGTTTAATCCGCTACCGCCATCCATGAGTACCTTGGTAAGACGGAAGCCATCCACTATCGGAATGAGTACCTTGGTGCTCGAGCTGTTCGGAATTTAGGTTCGTCGCTGGCATTGAAGGTGATGGCTGTGTCGCTCCATGGATTTGTTGTTGCTACTTGGTAGACTTCGGCGAGGCTGCGGATTGTTCGTTTCTGCATGTTATTTGATGCGAAAGTCTCGAAGACTGTTAATACCGTACTGGTACTGTTAGGCTGGTTGCCCGGGGCTAGAAAGCCTTCGCCACTTTTGGCCACCTGCCGTAGTATCCAACATGCTCGAAGGCTATGTGTTGGAGTGGTGAATTCCGTACTGTGGATTTTACAGGGTCCGTTGAGCCATCCCTCCAGTACGGTTTCGTGCCCTTTAGGGGGTTTTTGCTTTTTGGTTTTTAACCCAGGTGCTTGAGTATGACGCACCCTTTTATTTCGAACTAGGGTTGTATTCAAGTCCGGATTGTCCCAAAACCTAGTTTCGGTTTTCCAGGCACTCTCCGTCGCATAGTATTTTTGTACTATGGTCGCCAGATCGGCGAAGCATGTAACTTCGCGATGACTTATGGAGTTCATGATTCCCTTGTCCGTGCAATTGTTGCAGAAAATTGAGATTGCGCTTTTCTCACGGCAGTCTTTTATCCTGTCCATGACCAGGAGGAATCTGGCCCAGTAGTGATGTACTGTTTCATCGGGCTCTTGCCGTATTTGAGATAGATCTCTTATGTTTGGGTGGGCGGGCGGAATTATATTCGGAACCCCGCCCGATCTGAGGCTCAAAGGCTAAGAAGTTTCCGGATTTGGAAGCTTGGGTTGCTAGATGTTATCCAACAAATCTGGTCTGATGCCTGACTTTAGGTTCAGTACTTGATTGACATCCATCCCTCCGCGGGAATCCGGCATGAAGGGATCAGGAATCCGGACATAACTGGTCTTTAACATAGAGGAAGAGTCGCCGCATTGTTCCTCTACCACGACAACGTGGTGGGTAGCCTGGGGAGAATTAATTTCTCTCAGATCGGTTTTAAGCCCAATCTGATCGTAGTCCGTGGCGACTCCCAGGGCGGCGATGCGATCCAAGAGCTCATTTATGGAGGAGAGCTCCATCGGATCTAGCTGCTCGGTGAATTCTGAGTTGACGTGAAGATCGCTTTTGATGACTCGAGAGGTCATTGTCGGAGCGGCGGCCGAACAGGCGGTCATGAGAAAACCGCCTAGCCGGATAGTTTGGCCGGGGGCCAAAGCTCCCCTGACGATGGGCGCCATCTTTAAAGACGGGAAAAGGCATCCCTCCTGATTGCGACGGCACAGAGGAACTCTCAATGAAAGCACCAATGTCGGTGTCAAAACCGGCGGATCTCGGGTAGGGGGTCCTGAACTGTGCGTCTAGGCGGATGGTAACAGGAGACAAGGGACACGATGTTTTACCCAGGTTCGGGCCCTCTTGATGGAGGTAAAACCCTATGTCCTGCTTGATTGATATTGATGATGTGGGTATTACAAGAGTAGATCTACCACGAGATCAAGGAGGCTAAACCCTAGAAGCTAGCCTATGGTATGATTGTTGTTCGTCCTACGGACTAAAGCCATCCAGTTTATATAGACACCGGAGAGGGCTAGGGTTACACAGAGTCGGTTACAATGGTAGGAGATCTACATATCCGTATCGCCAAGCTTGTCTTCCACGCCAAGGAAAGTCCCATCCGGACATGGGACAAAGTCTTCAATCTTGTATCTTCATAGTCTTGGAGTCCGGCCGATGATGATAGTACGGCTATCCGGACACCCCCTAGTCCAGGACTCCCTCAGCCGCGGATGGGCTTCATGGGCCACGGCGGCTGGAGGTGCGGGGGAGGGCGCGTGGCGCGCGGGGATTGGCTGGAGCGGTGGCTGGCAGCGGCGCAGCGAACAGGACGGCGACAAGTGGTTGCAGAGGAGCGAACGGGCATGGATTTCAAGGAGGATAGTGGGAGGTTAGGGATAGGGTTAGGCTGCCAAAATTGGAAGGGGTGTGTTTAAATACGGAGGGGGCTAGGTTAGGGGGGTTTGAGGGGGGTTTTGGACCCTCCGATCGCAATCGAACGGTTCCGGTCGAGGGGGTTTAGTGGGCTGGACTTGGGTTGTGTAGGAGGCCTTGGGCTGTGGGAGAGAAGAGAGAGGCCTGGCGACAGTTTCGGAGACCAAAACGTCCGACGAATAAACGGGTAATGGTGCCGCTACGGATGACGGTTGGGCTATCAAACGGACTCCGAATGTGACGAAACTTGGCAGGCGGCCTACCTACACTATAGTAAGACCGCTCAACAAGTTTCAACCCATTCCGAGAATGTTTTTATTCCACTTATAATATAATATTTCGGAGGTGCCGCGGGCGCGTGCGGGTGTGGTTGGGCTCAGAACGAACAACGGAGAGAACTGGGAGGACCTAGATGGACGCAAGTTTTGAAAAACATGCATATGAAATGCACATGATGACATGGCAAAATGCGACATGCAATTTAATGACATGGCAATGACAACGGGTAACTGGAAGACACCTGGCGAAACGCTCTGGGGGCATTACAGGAGCTTGCAAGGTCTCCGCGGTGACCAGTTCGGGTTCGGGGAGATCCAAGTGCTCCCTCCGATCTTACGTCCGGTCCAGAGTTCGGGGGACTCGAAATCCCATCCGAAGGGAAGGTATCCGGCTTGAGGGGTTCGGAGACCCGAACATATTTGGTTCTCAACATAGGGAGAGAGGTGTCAATGGCTCGTTCCTCGACAACCGCTACTAAGTGGGTGATCGGTGGGTGATTGATTTCCCTCTGGTCAGGTTTAAGCCCGATCCGACCATAATTTGTTGAAACCCCAAGGGCGGCGACGCGATCTAGCAGCTCGTTTAAGGACGAGACGTCTACCGGATCCATCTTTTCAGAGTACTCAAGACCGATGTGGAGGCGGTGTTTGGCGATTGTAGGGGGCGTTGTTGGCTCGATGGCCATACGGGCACCTATGATGAAACCGCCGAGCTGGAGGATCTACCCAGAAGTTAGGCTCCTTCTAGAGGTGATGTTGTTGTTGATGACTAGGCGAGCCATAGATCGCCTTTTCGGGACTACACAACAGAGCTCTCAATGAAAGCACCATTGTCGGTGTCAAAACCGGCAGATCTCGGGTAGGGGGGCCCAAGTTGTGCGTCTAAGAATCAATGGTAACAATAGACAAAGGGACACAATGTTTACCTAGGTTCGGGCCCTCTTAAAGGAGGTAAAACCCTACGTCCTGCTTGATTGTATTCGATGAGTATAGTGGTTCCAAGAGTTGATCTACCTCGAGATCCTAATGGCTAAACCCTAGTTGTCCAGCCTATGAATATTATGATTGTCTCTACGGACTAAACCCTCCAGTTTATATAGACACCGGAGGGGCCTAGGGTTGTACAGATTTAGTTTACAGGGAAAGGAAATAGAATATCCGAACACCAATCTTGCCGTTCAAGCATACAGGAGTCCTACCCGGACAAGGGGGGTGGTCTTCTGCCTTTATCTTCACGGCCCATCAGTCATAGGCCAGACACTTGAGGACCCCTGAATCCAGGACTCCCTCAGCTACGGCCGTGGAGGAGGTTGCGATGGAGGCCGCTAGGACGATTGTGGCCCCCGTCAGGGTTGGCGTGACCAGTCTCGTGAAGACCGCTGATACGTCTCCAACGTATCTATAATTTTTGATTGTTCCATGCTATTATATTACCTGTTTTGGATGTTTATGGGCTTTACTCTACACTTTTATATCATTTTTGGGACTAACATACTAACCAGAGGCCCAGCCCGAATTGCTGTTTTTTTGTGCCTATTTCAGTGTTTCGAAGGAAAGGAATATCAAACGGAGTCCAAACGGAATGAAACCTTTCGGAGCGATATTTTTGGAACAAACACAATCCAGGAGACTTGGAGTGGACGTCAAGAAGTAAACGAGGTGGCCACGAGGGTGCCCGGCGTGCCCCCCACCCTCGTGGGCCCCTCGTGGCTCCTCTGACCTACCTCCTTCGCCTATATATATCCACGTACCCCGAAAACATCCAGGAGCACCACGAAAAACTATCTCCACCACTGCAACCTTCTGTATCCGCGAGATCCCATCTTGGAGCATTTGTCGGTGCTCCGCCGGAGGGGGAATCGACCATGGAGGGCCTCTACATCATCTCCAAGGCCTCTCCGATGAGTTGTGAGTAGTTTACCATAGACCTTCGGGGCCATAGTTATTAGCTAGATGGCTTCTTCTCTCTCTTTGAATCTCAATACAAAGTTCTCCTCGATCTTCTTGGATATCTATTCGATGTAACTCTTTTTGCGGTGTGTTTGTCGAGATCCGACGAATTGTGGGTTTATGATCAAGTTTATCTATGAGAAATATTAGAATCTTGTCACATCCCTAGTCTGGTATGACCTAGACTAGCTAGTCATTTGTGCATCATGTTTAAATTTCATTTAAATTTGAAATGAGGATTGGTGGAACCCTCAGAATCATTTTTGAAAATGACCCAAATAAAAATTTCTCAAAAAGGGTCCAAGAAAATGCTCATGTTGCTCTCTGGAAATATTGGACAGAGATAAAAATCAAACCAATATTTTTAAGAGCTCATAGGTATTTATTTTGGGCATTTGGAATTAAGACATAAATATTTGCTTTGGATATATATTGTTATATATACAAAATATTGTCCAAAAATTATGCCATTTATAAAGGAGCTCTGGATTAATATAACTAGCTTCCATAAAAAATGGCATAAGTAAATAAATTGATTTAGTATTATTACTAAATCAGAACAAATGTCAGAAAATTAGAAAACAAAAAAAATAATAAAAGAGGGAGACTTACCTGGGCCTCCTCCCTGTGCAGCCCAGCAGCAGCAGGCCGGCCCAGCCAGCAGGCGGCCCAGCCCACCTCCTCCTCTGTCGTCTTCGTCCTCGACAGAGGAAGGGGAGCGTGCCCGGCGCGCGCGCGCCACCGCGCCACGCCACCAGCCTCCCTGCTTGCCTGGCGCCCTCCTCGTCGCCCTGG
>NC_057801.1:301086909-301100133 GCF_018294505.1 Triticum aestivum
CGCCGTTCGCCATAACCACCGCCACAGCCTCCCCCTCGCCTCTACGACACGTTTCCCAGCTCCGCCGCGACCCCCTCTCCCTCCTCACCGAGCAAAGCAACCCGGGCGAGCTCCGCTTCATCGCAATCGCCGTCGTCTTCAAGCTTCGGCCGACGAGATCGCCGTCGTCGCTCCGGCTGCCCCAAGCCTTCCCCGAGCCCGCTTCGACGCCCGCTGCAACCGCGGTGAGCTCCGCCACCGTTCCCCTCTCTCCATTTAGCTGCCCGCTCGTCGTAGCCCTCCTCCCCACCACGGCCGAAGCTTCTCGCCGCCATCCATGTCGCCGTCGTCGTCTCGGCCCGCCTCCGCCCAAACCAAGCACCCCATCGTGCTCCCGGTGCCACGAGGGTGCCGCCGAGCCCCTCAGGTGGCCTCCCCGTGCCCCGCAGCCCGTTCCCGATCGATGCCGAGCTCCGACCGCCGCCGCGAGCTTTGCTCCGGCGAGCTCTGGCCTCCCCAGCTCCTCTCACCTGCCCCTCCAGATGCGCGAGAGCCCGGGCTACGCCCCGGTGCTCTCAGACGCCGTTCCCGTGGCCTGTGGCGCGGACTCCGCCGCGTCCAGAGGTCGCCGGCGGCGAGCCCCGTCGCCTGAGCCCCGCCATGTGGGCCCGGCCCGTCAGGTGATTAGCTCAATGCTAATCACCGCTTAATTAACCCCTCCTGACACTGACAGTGGGCCCCAGCGCCGCTAACCTTTTTAATTAGGATTAAACTAACCCTGTTTAACCCCCTGACACTGACGTGTGGACCCCACACGTCAGGTTTGACCCCAGTCAGCCGCAGTTGACTGCTGACGTCATGCTTACTCAATGCTGACGCAATATATATTTTCTGGAATTAAAATAATTCAGGAAATTCCAGAAATTGTTTTAAACTTCAAAAATTCATATCAATTCAACCGTAGCTCAGATTAAAATAATTTATATATGAAAAATTATCAGAAAAATGCAATCTTTCCATCGGTACTAGTTTCATGCATGACAAACCAACTTATACATGCTGATTATGAGAAAACACATTATGGCATATATAAGAGCTTACTTTGGAGATACATTTGAGCCTATGGTTCAAATGGACTTCAAACCAAATGAGTACTAGTTGCATTAACTCAAACAGCATCACGTCTTCATGCCATGTTCATGCATCATATTATTGCATATGTTTGTGTATTGATTGTTGGCACCGTTCCTTCTCGATAGGTCTTGCTCCGGAGACCGTTCCAGAGTACCTGTCTGTGAAGCAGTGCCTCCTCTGTTGATTTACCAGGCAAGCAAACCCCCTTGTTCATTCCGATACAATCCTACTCTCTTGCTCCTGCTCTCAGTTATTGCATTAGGACAACAATGATTCATCTGCGACTCTGTGCTGCGGTAGTTGAACCCATTCCTCTGCATGACCTGTCATTGCCACAGTAAATAGTTGAAACCCACTAGCATGTGTAGGAGTTGATTGAAGCCACTGTTGTGTTCCTACCATGCTATGCCTGCTATTGCTTAGAGTTGTGTCAGGTCTGGTTCATTGGGAATGAATTGGAGTGTTATGATATGTTCTGATGCTGAGAGTGAAGTGGTGAACACGATTTGGTAAAGGTAGCGGTGAGAGGCCATGTAGGAGTACATGGTGGGTTGTCTCACTGGAACCGTCCTTAAGCACTGAGTTCTATGTATGTTGTCCAATGACTCGATACTACCACACATTGGGTTCCGGTAACTCGACCCCTCTCGACTTATTAACCAACTTGGTCTCTGTCCAGGAGTCGCAACTAGTTTCTGGTGTTTGTAGGTAGTGCTATTTTTCTACTAAGTGGCACCCGGCAGGGTGGGCTTGGGACAGACTAGGCACACGTGGCCTGGTGTACCGAGTGGCACCCGGATGGTGGGCTCGGGAACCCTGCACACATCGTTTGGGGTCGTGAGCGACACCCCGGCCGGATCTCCTTGCGGATGGAACCCGAATAGGCGATAAACCTGGGCTAGAGTCTTGTGTGGTTAGTCAGGTCGTGGCCGACACCCTCGCCAGGCTTCCGCTTGAAGGTTGCCGAGATACATGACGTGTACATGGCGGTAAGTGGCGAGAGCGTGTGTGAAGAAGTACACCCCTGCAGGGTTAACATGATCTATTCGAATAGCCGGGTCCGCGGTTATGGACTTCTTGGATGCTTACATGGTACATAGACAACTTGAAGTGGATACTCTAAAATGCTCAAGACAAGTGTGAGTGCTATGGATGGCCTTCTCGTAGGGAGACGGGGATGAATCCATAGTAAGTGTATTGTGTGGTGATTAGTGGACTCGTGTACGTTGTCTCACCTCAAGAGTTTCTGGTAGTCGTAGAACAGGATAGCCACAGAGTCAAAGCTGGCTCGCTGCAACTAAACCCCACATTACTCTCTTGATACAAATGCATCTATGATAGGATCTGATGTAAGTCTTGCTGAGTACCTTTGTACTCATGTTGCTTTATTTATGTTTTTGCAGCGGAGACTTCGGTCTTATTAGTGTTCTCATGGACTTCGACGAGTAGCTTGTACCTCAGCTACGATCTTGATCGGACGTTGTAGATAGTCAGGCTCTTCAGCCTTTTTCATTTGTAGATGTTTGTACCCAGACATGTAATGCTTCCGCTTGTTGCTTGTATGCTCTGTATGATGGGTCTTGTGACCCCTGTTTGCAATAAATGCTATGATGGCTCTTCTGAGCCTTTATCTATTTGAGTTGTTGAGTTATGCTGTGATGCCATGTTGTACAACACATACTTGCATGTTATGCGTACGTGTAATGTGTATTGCTATGTGTGGGATCTGACTATCTAGTTGTTTATCCTTAGTAGTCTCTCTTACCGGGAAATGTCTCCTAGTGCTTCCACTGAGCCCTGGTAGCTTGCTACTGCTCCGGAACACTTAGGCTGGCCGGCATGTGTCCTTCTTCGTTCCTGTGTCTGTCCCTTCGGGGAAATGTCACGCAATGAATACCGAAGTCCTGCTAGCCCGCTACAGCCCGGTTCACCGGAGTCCTGTTAGCCCAGTGCTACAGCCTGGATTCACTCGCTGATGACCGACACGTTCGATGCTGGGTCATGGATGCCTGTCCCTGTAAGTTAGTGCCACTTTGGGTTTACGACTAGCCATGTCAGCCCGGGCTCTTTATCATATGGATGCTAGCGACACCATCATATACGTGTGCCAAAAGGCGCAAACGGTCCCGGGCAAAGGTAAGGCGACACCCGTGGGGATACCGTGCGTGAGGCCGCAAAGTGATATGAGGTGTTACATGCTAGATCGATGTGGCATTGAGTCGGGGTCCTGACAAATCTTCTCTGAGTTCTTTTATGTATGATTGGTTATCATTGCAAGTCTCTTCGAATTATCAGTTTGGTTTGGCCTACTATATTGATCTTCCTTGCAATGGGAGAAGTGCTTAGCTTTGGGTTCAATCTTGCGGTGTCCTTTCCCAGTGACAGCAGGGGCAGCAAGGCACGTATTGTATTGTTGCCATCGAGGATAAAAAGATGGGGTTTATATCATATTGCTTGAGTTTATCCCTCTACATCATGTCACCTTTCTTAATGCGTTACTCTGTTCTTATGAACTTAATACTCCAGATGCAAGCAGGAGTCGGTTGATGTGTGGAGTAATAGTAGTAGATGCAGAATCATTTCAATCTACTTGTCACAGACGTGATGCCTATATACATGATCATGCCTTCTCATAACTATGCACTTTTCTATCAATTGCTCGACAGTAATTTATTCACCCACCGTAATATTTATGCTATCTTGAGAGAAGCCACTAGTGAAACCTATGGCCCCCGGGTCTATCTTTTATCATATAAGTTTTCCATCTACTTTTATTTGCATGTTTACTTTCCAATCTATATCATAAAAATACCAAAAATATTTATGTTATCTTATTATCTCTATCAGATCTCACTTTTGCAAGTTACCGTGAAGGGATTGACAACCCCTTTATCGCGTTGGTTGCGTGGTTCTTGTTTGTTTGTGTAGGTACGAGGGACTTTTGCGGAGCCTCCTACTAGATTGATACCTTGGTTCTCAAAAACTGAGGGAAATACTTACGCTACTTTGTTGCATCACCCTTTCCTCTTCAAGGGAAAACCAATGCAGTGCTCAAGAGGTAGAAAGAAGGATTTCTGGCGCCGTTGCCGGGGTGGTCTTCGCTCAAGTCAAGACATACCAAGTACCCATCACAAACTCATCTCCCTCGCATTACACTATTTGCCATTTGCCTCTCATTTTCCTCTCCCCCAACTTCACCCTTGTCGTTTTATTCGCCCTCTCTTTCCCGTTCACCTCTCTTTTTTGCTTGCCTCTTGTGTGCTCATGTGTTAGTTTGTTTATCTTGTCGTCATGGCTAGTCCTCCTATCCTCGTTATTACTCCCGAGCATGCAGTTCTCAATTTTAAACAAAGGGCGGAGAAAATCTAAAAGATGCTTGGCATAGAATTTGCAATGCTCAAAATAGATCTACTAGGACACTCTCTACTTCCGTTCTTCTTCGCAATTTCTATGTAGGCATTACCCCTTGGAATAGATGCATCCTTGATACCATTACCGGTGGGGATTTCTTGGGTAGCCATACTTTTGATGCTTATAATGCTATGTTAGATTTGTTTGGCCCACCACCTCTTTTGGTTAATGGAACTGTTTTAACTTTGGAACATGTGATGCAAAGGCTTGAAATTTTTGAATATAAAGTTGCCACTGTTGAGTTGATTGAAAATTTGGATAAAAAGATCCATAACCAAATTACCCAATATGGATCGGGTTGGAGTTACTTTGAAATTTTTTAAAGAGAAAGAACCTATAGTTAACGAAAGAATAGATCTAGATTCTACGAGAATCGATAAACTTGAGGATATTATTACCAACTTAGGGTCGACCTTTTCTTCCGTGAAAAATACTCCAACTCCTCCTACCAAAACTGCCAAATTTATTTATGTTCCTAAATAAATGTGAATCTTCTAGTAAGGAAAATGCGGGTCTCAAATCAATAAGTGTTCACCCAAATTGTCTCTCTATCATAAAGGAACATTTTGCTTAGAATGTATTTCTTGATTTCTTGCCTAGGAGTTTAATCATTGCTAAAAAGAAAGAAACTCCTAAAAGTTATAAGTGCTCTATTGAATATTTGAATACCAAAGATGGCAATACTTAGATCTATTCTTGCTTTCATGCCTAGCTAGGGGCGTTAAACAATAGCGCTTGTTGGGAGGCAACCCAATTTTATTTTAGTTCCTTGCTTTTTTGCTTCTATTTAGTAATAAATAAGTCATCTAGCTTCTGTTTGGATGTGGTTTTATGTTTTAATTAGCGTTTGTGCCAAGTAGAACCTATAGGATAACCTACGGTGATAGTTAATTTGGTTCTGCTGAAAAAGAGAAACTTTTGCATGCATGAGAATAATTTTAATAAATCACAGAAACGTGATTTTGAGTTGATTATTTTTGCAGTAGATCAATATATAAATTTCCCAGGACTTCCTATTTTTATAGGATTTTTAGAGTTCAAGAAGTATTCGAAAGTTACAGATTGCTACAGACTATTCTGTTTTTGACAGATTCTGTTTTTCGTGTGTTGTTTGCTTATTTTGATGGATCCATGGATAGTATAGGGGGGTATGAACCATAGAGAAGTTGGAATACGATAGGTTTAACACAATATAAATAAATAATGAGTTCATTACAGTACCTTATGTGGTGGTTTTTCTTTCTTGCACTAACGGAGCTTATGAGATTTCCTGTTGAGTTTTGTGTTGTGAAGTTTTCAAGTTTTGGGTAAAGATTTGATGGACTATGGAATAAGGAGTGGCAAGAACCTAAGCTTGGGGATGCCCATGGCACCACAAGATATTCAAGGACAACCAAAAGCCTAAGCTTGGGGATGCCCCGGAAGGCATCCCCTCTTTCGTCTTTGTTTATCGGTAACTTTACTTGGAGCTATATTTGTATTCACCACATGATATGTGTTTTGCTTGGATCGTCTTGTATGATATGAGTATTTGCTTTTTAGTTACCACAATCATACTTGCTGTACACACCTTTTGTGATACACACACTTGATTTGGAATTTATTAGAATACTCTATCTGCTTCACTTATATCTTTTGAGCTAGATAATTTTTGCTCTAGTGCTTCACTTATATCTGTTAGAGCACGGCGGTGGCTTTATTTTGTAGAAATTTTTGATCTCTCATGCTTAACTTATATTATTTTGAGAGTTTTATAGAACAGCATGGTATTTGCTATGGTTATGAAAATTGGTCCTAGAATGATGGGCATCCAAGTTGGGTATAATAAAAACTATCATAGAAAGTGAATTGGATGCTATGATCAATTTGATGCTTAATAATTGTTTTGAGATATGTGGATGGTGATATTAGAGTCATGCTAGTGGAGTAATTATGAATATGAGGAATACTTGTGTTGAAGTTTGTGATTCCCGTAGCATGCACGTATGGTGAACCGATGAAGTTGGAGCACGATTTATTTATTGGTTGTCTTCCTTATGAGTGGCGGTCGGGGACGAGCGATGGTCTTTTCCTACCAATCTATCCCCCTAGGAGCATGCGCATAGTACTTTGTTTTCAATGACTTGTAGATTTTTGCAATAAGTATATGAGTTCTTTATGACTAATGTTGAGTCCATGGATTATACGCACTCTCACCCTTCCACCATTGCTAGTCTCTCTTGTGTCGCGCAACTTTCGTCGGTACCATACACCCACCATATACCTTCCTCAAACCAGCCACCATACTGTAACACCCCGGATGTAACTTTCCATAATTGAAACTCCAACTCTTGCCATTTCCGGCTATGTGATATATTATTTCCTCCGTGGTTGGGTTTGTCTTTCATTTTGCATTTTGTTCATGTCATGCATCTCATCTCATAGCATCATGCGCATTGCATCGGCACTCGTTGCCGTCATTGTTTTTAAAACTTGCATCTGTTCGTAGTTGCCGCGTCCCCCCTTTGCTTTTGTTGAACGTTCCGAGACCAACCTTGTTCTTTGTTTTTCCCTCTTGCCTAAACCGGAGTCTCTCTGTAAAGTGCACAGACCCCCTCGTGCGCGTTCGAAACCTCTCTAGGACCCAACCCGCATGGTCATGACTAACGGGTCCGGATCATCCCCAGACATTCCTAAGACATCTCTGTTTTATTATTTAAACTTCCTACCTATTTATTTCTCGACCGTCCGATTTAATCGGAGGGTCCAAACTTATCCCTCATTTTCTATATATATAGACCTATTTGCCTAACCCTAAAACCCAGGCTTCTTGTCCCATCGCGCCGCCACCCGCTCAATCCCCATCGGGATCACCCACAGCCAACCACCATCCTCCCATGCCTCCCTCATTTTCCTTGGCGCCGCCGCCACACCGATCCTCTTCCTTGGGATCCATCCCCGTCCAACCATCACCCGGCCTCTGCTCGATCCACCCATCCAGCCTCGAGCCTCCTCTGCTTCGCACCTCCCGAGCAGCAACCAGGAGCCCGAGGTCCATCTACCATGCCCGCGACCTGCACCGTCCCCGAGCACCTCGTCCTTGGTGCTGCCTCCAGGAACCACCCGAGGAAAGAGCCTCGTGCTCGTGTGCGAGCACGCACATGAGCTTCTGCGCCCGCGCCTCGATCCCACCGCCTCTCCCTCAACCGGACGTCGCCGCCGGCGACCAGCACTCCGAGGCCGGCCTCGCCTCCCTTCTCCTCCTGTCCCCTTCCTCCCTTGGTTCCTCTTCTCTTTCTCACTCTAGTATATCTCGCCCTCTCTGTTCTTGCAGGAGAACACCATGGAAGCTGCGAAGAGCTCAAGCCCGCCGTCGGCCGCCCGCGACCGCCTCCTCCGCATCTGCATCGCCTCGCCGGAGCTCTGTACGCGTCGCTGCCGTCGTCTCCGTGCTGCAGCCCAAGCTCTTTCCTCGCCGTGCTGCCTCCTTCTGTCGGGAGCAGACAGAGGAAGCCGCCCCTACCGCATTGACCGCCAAGCCCAATCGCCGCCCAGATCCGTCGAGTCCCAGCCATCTCCGCCGTTCTCGGTCCTCCCCGCCACCCAAGTCCCTCGCCGGAGTCGCGCCCAAGTCCCTCGGCCCCGCCGCCTCGCCAAGTCCCCGCTGCCGCCGCCGTGCCCTGCTTCTGCCTCGCCCGCTCATCTCTGTACGCGAGGGAACGAGCGCTCGATCGCGTGCATTGACCGCGCCCACGTGGACCAGGCCTCGATCGCCTCCAGCCAAGCAGCCCGCGTCCTGCTCCAATAGACCAACCCAGCACCGACCGAGCCAAGAGCCCATGGTGAGCGCTCAGCCACACCCAGCAGTTTCAGCCCAATGCACTTTTTTCCTGTTCTGCAAATTTAGCATTTATCCAAGGATTTACTGTTTTGCAAAAAAGCCCTCTTACTTCATGCATTTAATATCTCACAAACAGTGCATCGGATTAAAATGAGTTAAACATGTAAAATGCTTGGAATTACATGTACTTTCATAATATCCCACTTTCATCCATGTTTAAAATGTTTAAAATGTTGTTTGTTTAAATTTGCTTAAATGCCATGTTAAAATGATTTATTTCATAACTAAATAACCGTAGCTCCAATTTTAATAAACTTTATGTGTAAATGGGGTGGAAAAATGCATAGGTTAACATGGTGGCATCACTTTGCATGTTTAACAACTCTAAAATATGTGTTAGGGCAGAACAGTACCAAATTCGAAATATGGACATGAGGATTTTCTGGAGTTGTTATTTGTTGTTTCCGGCCTCATTTAAACTTGCCTAAATAGTCAGTTCATTCATGCTTCACCCCTTGCCATGTTAATAACATTTAATATTGTTGGGTACCTAAAGGAGAGCGAACTAAATAACTCGAATGTGGTGTTTCGTCAATATGCAACTCGTTGCATATTGAGCTCCACTTAACTTGTAGTATTGTTTGTTGCACTTTGCCATGCCATGCCTCATTAAACTGGACATGCATCATACTTGTTTGTGCATCATGCCATGCTTATGCTTGTTGGTTTACCATGTTGTTTGCTTCTTTCCAGTTTGCTTCTCTTGTTAGCTTCGGTTTCATTCCGGAGTTGTGAGGATTCGTTCGAATACGTCTGTTTGTCTTCTTCTTGGACTCGTCCTTCTTCCTTGCGGGATTTCAGGCAAGATAACCATTACCTTCGATATCACTTCTATCTTTGCTTGCTAGTTGCTTCGTTCTATCGCTATGTTGCGCTACCTATCACTTGTTTACCATGCCTCCCATATTGCCAGGTCAAGCCTCTAACCTTTTCACCCTTCCTAGCAAACCGTTGTTTGGCTATGTAACCGCTTTGCTCAGCCCCTCTTATAGCGTTGTTAGTTGCAGGTGAAGTTGAAGATTGCTCCCCGATGGACATGATTATGTTGGGATATCACAATATCTCTTATTTAATTAATGCATCTATATACTTGGTAAAGGGTGGAAGGCTCGGCCTTAAGCCTGGTGTTTTGTTCCACTCTTGCCGCCTTAATTTCCGTCATACCGGTGTTATGTTCCTTGATTTTGCATTCCTTATGCGGTCGGGTGTATGGGAACCCCTTAACAGTTTGCCTTGAATAAAACTCCTCCAGAAAGGCCCAACATTGGTTTTACATTTGCCTAACAACCTATTACCTTTCCCTTGGGAGTAATTAACCCGAGGGTCGTCTTATTTTACCCCCCCCCCTCGGGCCAGTGCTCCTCTGAGTGTTGGTCCAAACTAGAGCACCGTGCAGGACCGTCCCTTGGCAACTTGGGTTATGTTGGTACTTGTACGCTTAGCTTATCCGGTGTGCCCTGACAACGAGATATGTGCAGCTCCTATCGGGATTTGTCGGCACAATCGGCTGGTCTTGTTAGTCTTGTTTTACCATTGTCGAAATGTCTTGTACCCGGGATTCCGAGACTGATCGGGTCTTCCCGGGAGAAGGAATGTCCTTCGTTGGTTGTGAGAGCTTATAATGGGCTAAGTTGGGACACCCCTGCAGGGTTTAAACTTTCGAGAGACGTGCCCACGGTTATGTGGCAGATGGGAATTTGTTAATATTCGGTTGTAGAGAACTTGACACTTGACTTAATTAAAATGCATCAACCGCGTGTCTAGCCGTGATGGTCTCTTTCCAGCGGAGTCCGAGAAGTGAACATGGTCTTTGTGTTATGATTGTGCGTAAGTAGTTTTAGGATCACTTCTTGATCACTTCTAGCTTCTCGACCATTCCGTTGCTTCTCTTCCGTTCCGTTGCTTCTCTTCTCGCTCTTATTTGCGTATGGTAGCCACCATATTTGCTTAGTGCTTGCTGCAACTCCACCTCATTACCACTTCCTACCCATAAGCTTAAATAGTCTTGATCTCGCGGGTTTTGAGATTGCTGAGTCCTCATGACTCACCAGATACTACCACAACAGTTGCAGGTGCCGATGATACCAGTGCAGGTGATGCAAACGAGCTCAGATGGGAGCTCAATGAAGATCTTGGTCGTTGCTATGTTTCGTTTCATGTTGATCAGTAGTGGAGCCCAGTTGGGACGATCGGGGATCTAGCAGTTGGATTATCTTCTTTTCTTTTGGCTTCGTCCGTAGTCGGACTATGTGTGTACTCTGAATGATGTATGATTTATTTAAGTACTTGTGTGAAGTGGTGATTGTAAGCCAACTCTTTATCCCTTTCTTGTTCATTACATGGGATTGTGTGAAGATGACCCTTCTTGCGAAACAACCACAATGCGGTCATGCCTCTAATTCGTGCCACGACACGTGGGAGATATAGCTGCATCGTGGGTGTTACACATACCTACCTATTATGGCATTTCCATAGCCATTCTGAGATATATTGCCATGCAACTTTCCACTGTTCTGTTTATTATGACACGCATCATCATTGTCATATTGCTCTTGCATGATCATGTAGTTGACATCGTATTTGTGACAAAGCCACCTTCATAATTCTTCCGTACATGTCACTCTTGATTCATTGCATATCCCGGTACACTGCCGGAGGCATTCATATAGAGTCATATTCTGTTCTAAGTATCGAGTTGTAATCTTGAGTTGTAAGTAAATAAAAGTGTGATGATCTTCATTATTAGAGCATTGTCCCAAGTGAGGAAAGGATGATGGAGACTATGATTCCCCCACAAGTCCGGATGAGACTTCGGACTTAATAAAAAAAGAGAAAGGCCAAATAAAAAAAGAAAAAGGCCAAATAAAAAAGGAAAAAAGAGAGAAATGGAAAAAAAATAAAAAAATAAGAGAAAAAGAGAGAAGGGACAATGCTACTATCCTTTTACCACACTTGTGCTTCAAAGTAGCACCATGATCTTCATGATAGAGAGTCTTTTATGTTGTCACTTTCATATACTAGTGGGAATTTTTCATTATAGAACTTGGCTTGTATATTCCAATGATGGGCTTCCTCAAAACGCCCTAGGTCTTCATGAGTAAGGAAGTTGGATGCACACCCACTTAGTTTCTTTTGTTAAGCCTTCATACATTTATAGCTCTAGTGCATCCGTTGCATGGCAATCCCTACTCACTCACATTGATATCTATTAATGGGCATCTCCATAGCCCGTTGATACGCCTAGTTGATGTGAGACTATCTTCTCCCTTTTTGTCTTCTCCACAACCACCATTCTATTCCACATATAGTGCTATGTCCATGGCTCACGCTCATGTATTGCGTGAAAGTTGAAAAAGTTTGAGAATACTAAAGTATGAAACAATTGTTTGGCTTGTCATCGGGGTTGTGCATGATTAAATACTTTGTGTGATGAAGATAGAGCATAGCCAGACTATATGATTTTGTAGGAATAGCTTTCTTTAGCCATGTTATTTTGAGAAGACATGATTGCTTTGTTAGTATGCTTGAAGTATTATCATTTTTATGTCAATATGAACTTTTGTCTTGACTCATTTGGATCTGAACATTCATGCCATAATAAAGAAAAGTACATTGAGAATTATGCTAGGTAGCATTCCACATCAAAAAATTTGTTTTTATCATTTACCTACTCGAGGATGAGCAGGAATTAAGCTTGGGGATGCTTGATACGTCTCCAACGTATCTATAAATTTTGATTGTTCCATGCTATTATATTACCCATTTTGGATGTTTATGGGCTTTACTCTACACTTTTATATCATTTTTGGGACTAACCTACTAACCGGAGGCCCAGCCCGAATTGCTGTTTTTTCGTGCCTATTTTAGTGTTTCGAAGGAAAGGAATATCAAACGTAGTCCAAACGGAATGAAACCTTCGGGAGCGATCTTTTTGGAACAAACGCAATCCAGGAGACTTGGAGTGGACGTCAAGAAGTAAAAGAGGCGGCCACGAGGGTGCCCGGTGCGCCCTAGGGGGGTGGGCATGCCCCCCACCCTCATGGGCCCCTCGTGGCTCCCCTGACCTACCTCCTTCACCTATATATATCCACATACCCCGAAAACATCCAGGATCACTGTAACGCCCCGGATTCGATGCGCCAAGTGTCCTTCAGTTATTCGCCATTGTTGCCATGTCGTTTGCTTGCGTGTTGCATCTTGTCATGTCATCTTGTGCATTTCATTTTGCATACGTGTTCGTCTCATGCATCCGAGCCTTTTCACGTTGTTCGTTTTGCGATCCGGCACTCCTATGCCCTCCGGCGTCCCCCTTTTCTCTCCTGTTGTGAGCGTGTGTTAAACGTTCTCGGAATGGACCGAGTCTTGCCAAGCGGCCTTGGTATAGCACCGGTAGACCGCCTGTCAAGTTTCGTGCCATTTGGAGGTCGTTTGATACTCCAACGGTTAACCGCGTAGCCCGAAACCCCCTTCTCTTTGCAGCCCAACACCCTTCCAAAGTGGCCCAAAACCCATCTAACTCCCCTCCATGCTCTCGGTCGGTCGATCACGATCGTGTGGGCGAAAACCGCTCCTCATTTGGACTCTCCTAGCTCCCTCTACCTATAAATAGGTGTCTCCCCCCGAATTTTCGCGCAGATGAACCCTAGCCCCTTCTCCATCGAGCCGTCGGACATGTCCATCCGCGCCGGACATGTCCGCCGGCCACGTCGTCCGAGCAAATCAGAGGCCGCCACCTCATCCTCCGCCGCCCCGCGCCCAATCTCGTGCCGCCAAGTGGCGCGCCGGCCTCCTCTCTCCTCCCGCGGCCCACCGTGGCCCGG